>NC_037680.1:45238715-45523640 GCF_003255815.1 Theropithecus gelada
TTTTTTCTTTCTTTTTTTTTTTTTTTTTGAGACGGAGTCTCGCTCTGTCGCCCAGGCTGGAGTGCAGTGGCCGGATCTCAGCTCACTGCAAGCTCCGCCTCCCGGGTTCACACCATTCTCCTGCCTCAGCCTCCCGAGTAGCTGGGACTACAGGCGCCCACCACCTCGCCCAGCTAGTTTTTTGTATTTCTTAATAGAGACGGGGTTTCACCGTGTTAGCCACTTTGGGAGGCCGAGACGGGCGGATCACGAGGTCAGGAGATGAGCATTTTTTCATGTGTCTGTTGGCCGTATGAACGTCTTCTTTTGAGAAGTGTCTGTTCATATCCTTTGCCCACTTTTTGATGGGGTTGTTTGTTTTTTTCTTGTAAATTTGATTGAGTTCTTTATAGGTTCTGGATATTAGCCCTTTGTCAGATGAGTAGATTGCAAAAAATTTCTCCCATTCTGTAGGTTGCCTGTTCACTCTGATGGTAGTTTCTTTTGCTGTGCAGAAGCTCTTTAGTTTAATTAGATCCCATTTGTCAATTTTGGCTTTTGTTGCCATTGCTTTTGGTGTTTTAGACATGAAGTCCTTGCCCATGCCTATGTCCTGAATGGTATTACCTAGGTTTTCTTCTAGGGTTTTTATGGTTTTAGGTCTAACATTTAAGTCTCTAATCCATCTTGAATTAATTTTCGTATAAGGAGTAAGGAAAGGATCCAGTTTCAGCTTTCTACTTATGGCTAGCCAATTATCCCAGCACCATTTATTAACTAGGGAATCCTTTCCCCATTTCTTGTTTTTGTCAGGTTTGTCAAAGATCAGATGGCTGTAGATGTGTGGTATTATTTCTGAGGGCTCTGTTCTGTTCCATTGGTCTATATCTCTGTTTTTTTGGTACCAGTACCATGCTGTTTTGGTTACTGTAGCCTTGTAGTATAGTTTGAAGTCAGGTAGCATGATGCCTCCAGCTTTGTTCTTTTGGCATAGGATTGTCTTGGCAAGGTGGGCTCTTTTTTGGTTCCATATGAACTTTAAAGCAGTTTTTTCCAATTCTGTGAAGAAAGTCACTGGTAGCTTAATGGGGATGGCATTGAATCTATAAATTACCTTGGGCAGTATGGCCATTTTCACAATATTGATTCTTCCTATACATGAGCATGGTATGTTCTTCCATCTGTTTGTGTCCTCTTTTATTTCACTGAGCAGTGGTTTGTAGTTCTCCTTGAAGAAGTCCTTTACATCCCTTGTAAGTTGGATTCCTAGGTATTTTATTTTCTTTGAAGCTATTGTGAATGGGAGTTCATTCATGATTTGGCTCTCTGTTTGTCCCTAACAGCCAAATTGCTCTGGTTCTATGACAGAGAAAGCAGGAGGGGCCATCTGAGAGGGCATTTCTTTTATAAGAAAATATTGTTATCAGTCCCAAAGGAAATTATTTTAAATAAGACCAGTTATTTGTATGAATCCTACAAATTCAACTCATTACCTAGATTAGAAAGCCACCTTCTGCCTGCAGACCAGGAAGAATCTATGCATGTATCAGCCAGGCATATAACCTGGGTTGTAGTCATCTAGGCATTAATTATTTGGTATCTGAGAGTTCAAAATTAGTGCCTGGTAGAGAGCTGTGAAGATAGAAGACAGGCAATAGATGATGCCTGCTGGTAAACAGACTCAATAGTGAACTGAAAAACTCTGGGGTGGGGGGTCACTGCTTGAAGTCTGTCTCACTGTTTTTCCTTTTTCTAGATCACTCCACATCCCCACCTTGCCACCGACATCTACTTTCTTCATACAGTCAGAGCCTTCATTTCTTATTTTTGTTTTCTTGAAGTCTCTTCCTAGGGCTGCCATCTGCCCTGAACCTATTAATGTGTGAAACCCTCCAATCACTTATTCTAGAGTGACAAATATGTCCAGTGGGGAAGAAACACTTGGGTAGCTGAAGATATCTCCACTCATAGCTTTACCTCCTTATAGAGAAGAATTTAGAATTTGAACATCTCAAGAGTCTACTGGTTAGCAAAATTACAAGCACATTCCTGGATAAAGACTGTATAGTATGAGTACAAAGAACAGATCTAATGTTTTACCGAGATCAAAAAATATTATGCTACATATTAGGTCATTTATGTAATAAATGCTTTTCTGAACATTTTCTAAAGCTAAACTTGTACAATTAAATTATTTCCCCTTAGCAAGAAGCCATTTTTAAAGTTGTTTTGTATTGATTCCTGGTAAATGTACATTTGCAGTGTCTCCTTATCTTGAGCTTTCAAGTTTCCTCCCCTTGCTCAGCTTTTAGATCATGTAGTTAACCTGAAGGATGCTTGTCCACACTAAAAGAGATGGCATTTGGGAATAACTGTTTTCTAATGGACACAAATATTCTATTAATCTATGAATATGTGGCACATTATATACTTTTAGACAGCATACCTGTGTATTAGCAGGCAAAGACATAGGCCACTTCTCAGGGCTGGATCATTTCTCTCCCACACAGTAACGTGATTCTGAGGTCACTCCCTCTTCCTAGTGTGTTTGAACTGAGTCAACAATTATGTTGGTTATTTATTAAACCATATCAACAAGGATGGATGGTCACAGCATGGCTGGGATTACATTTGCCTCGACTCTCCCCATTCTGTGAAGTCAGAAATTCCTCCTCTAGATATACATTGGATAGAAGGCTGATTCCCACCAGCTATCTAGAAATGAGCCTTGGCCTTATTTTCCTCTTAAAGGTGGGCTTATTACATGTGAAAAAATGGTAAGCTTCCCTTGTATTAGAAAAATACCTGGAAAGCCATTACTCTTCAAAAGAAGCTATCTTGTTACTTACGGTTACAGACAAGTAATGGGAAACCCAATAAGAAAGTAAAATGGTAGTCTTGGAATATATTCAGTAGGCATTTCCATTGAGGGTTATGACAGACAACGATGAAGGCAAATCCGTGACCAGCAGGATGCAAAATACAGTGAAGGAGGACATGGGGTTTTGAATGAGGGGTACCTGCCACCTAAAATGCATTCAGTAAATACTTGCAGACTGAATAAATAAATAAATGGGCTGGGTGCAGTGGCTCATGCCTGCAATCCTAGCACTTTGGGAGGCCGAGATGGGAGGATTGCTTGAGGCCAGGAGTTTGAGCCTGGTCAACATAGCACAACCCATCTCTATTTTCCTAAGAAATTTTTTTAAATAAATGAAAGATAGTTAAGAGTTTTTAAAAATTATTATACCTACATTATTAGAACAAGGCCTTTACTGTCCTTGGAGGTGTGCGTTTCCAGACCCCTTACTTCAGAGCTCCTGGAATGTGGTTCTGCTTGACAGACCTCTGCGTTAGCACTTGGATACCAGAGGCAGCACCACAGTCAAGCTGCCAGGCCAGAGAATGTTTCCTTTCCAAACTCAGCTGCTCTCTTGCACTTATTCTGATTGAGTGGTGATAGAAAATGCAGTTGTTACTAAAACACCCTTTTGCCTGGATATTCTGCAATTCATGGTCATGCTTAGCTTCTTTTATCCAATTAGCTACTTCAGCTTCTTTTTTCGCAGTAGCGAACAGATTTAGCCAGAGAAACATAGCAGCTCCTACAATGTCTAATGCCAAAGTTATCAGGTTCACTTTAATACAATTACAGATCAGATTTAAAGAGACAAAGGTACATTCTCAGAAACACTTTGTGAATGTTTGGCTTCCTGCATCTTCACAGCTAATGTTTAAACAGGCTTTGACTGGAAAATCAATTGTTCCTCTGTACGGGAGTTTAAGATCAGGTTTTCAAATGCCAAGATCTGCTGCTCTGAACTTTAAAAAGAAAAGATTTAAAAAAGGAGGTATAGTTGGCCACTTGTTCAATCCATGATTCATTGCAGACACTGTCAACAAAGCAATAACAAATTGAAATTAAATATTTGAAAAATCATCTTCCACTCTACCGTTATCCTGGGTGACCTTAACTCCCACAGTTTTAGCTCTCTTGCATATTGATGATTTACAAATGTGCAGTACTAGGAACATGTCTAAACCGTACTTCAAACCATATATTTCACAGTATATTGGACATTTCCACCTAGAAGTCCCATGGAACCACAAAGTCAATATGTCCAAAACAGGGTTTATCTGCTCTTCTCCAAAGCTGGTCCTCCTTCTGGGAACCACTGCCCAGTCAATCAAGCTCAATGCCTGGGACCATCCATATCCATGATTCTGTCCATCTCAACTCATGACTAAGACCGTATTTCTCTCTTTGAAACCCCTTTGATATCCATAGCTTTCTTTTTATTTTATGGCCTCTTCCACTGTTCTGGCAAAACTCTCTCAAACTATTCTGTCTAGGAATGCTGCCTTATAGCCGTGGAGTTTGTATGCCGCACAAAGGCACACGGCTGAGTGGGATGAATGGAGGCAGAAATCCAATCCACTCTTACCCCTTAAGCCTTTTACTCTGACAGAGCTGTGCCCCTTTAGAGGACGCCCGTTTCCAATCCAAGCAAAGTTACCTGAATCTGTGGGCTAGCTGAGGCCCTGTGCCTATCTTTAACGCACCTTTCACTCTGTCGCCATGACCCTGTTTAAGATCCTTCAAAGACTCCCATGACCTTTAGGATAAAATTTAGCCCTCATCATTTTATAAAAGGGCCTTTGAGATCTGAACTCTGCCTTCCTGTTTACTTTGTCTCTCTCCATCTCCGCATGATCCCTGCCTCTCTCCTTACTGAGCCATTTGCAATCCCACCCCACTTGTATCCCACTCACACTCCTGCCATCACCACCACTGCCACCACACGTGGGTCCCTGCATTTGCACAGGCTGTATCGCCTGCCTGGTAGATGTTTCATCACCTTCATTGCCTGGCTGCATTCAACACATTCTTTAAGATCCAGTCATCCTACCATGGCAGGCCTTCCTTAACTCCAGTCTCTAGTCTCCAAAAAATGCTCCTCAGTTCTATGTGCAGAATTAGTGCTTGCCTCTGTCGTAGCTCTTACAGCCTGCACTGTTATTCTCTGTTCACTTGTCTGTCTCCTTCCCTAGAGGCTGAACTCCTTGAGGGTCTTTGTGTCCCACGTGACTAGCATGGGCCTCGCGCAGAGTAGGCATTCAATAGATGCTTACTGAGTAAATGGAGACACTAATGTATGAGTGACTCTGTGCCTTCCAGGCACTCACAACGTTAAAGAAGATCAAGTTAGGCTATTTCTGAGGAGTCATAAGTGGGTATGTCAAAGACACTTACTGGCATAATATGTAGCATACTATTTTGAACAAAAGCTAGAAAAAATAATAAAATCACAGGAGAGACCATTTATTCAGCACAACCCATAGACCAGCCACTGTGTTAAATGTGTCTTAACTTGATCTCTTTAATTATCTCACAACCCACAGCATACATACTTCTCTCCATTTCTGATTTACAGATGGGGATATGGAAAATATGATACATTTGGATTCCTACCCAGCTCATCCCAGGCTCAGTGCCAGGGTATCCCCAAGTGGATAGGCAGTTTTGGGCACTGCTGTGGGGGACCCACCATGCTCAGGGGGTCCTGGTTCGGCCCCCTTTGCAGAGTCTTAGGGTCCTCTATGGAAAGGGACAGCAGCAGTCATGAAGCCCAGTGGCTTTCAAACCTTATAGCTCAAGGGGTTTGTGGGGAGCCCGCAGGGGCTACCTCAGGGGGTGAGGAGGAGGTTACATGGGCAGGGCTCTGCTTCCTCCTCACTCTCTCTCCCTTTTAATCAGATCAACTTGACTGGTATTTATAAGATACGGTGGGATTCTGTATAAAATTTTGTTTCCCTGCTAAAAAGTTTTGAAAACTGCCTTTCTCATCCACTTTATCTGAATTCCCTCACCACAATACACCCTGTCTGCCCTTACCCCACACACTAATGCACTAAGCTTGGGAATGAACGCACACTTTAGGCTCTGAAGTTCTACAGCTGCCATCGCTCACGTTTACCCTGGGCCAGAGTGAGCCGGGTCTCAGTGAGACTCACAGACTAGACACTCAAGAAAGGCATCATTCAGGTCTTATCCTCCTGTTTCAGCATTTTTTATACTGTTCTCAGGAAGCAGAATTAAGACAATTAGTAATGCTGCACTGGGCTAGCAAGTGAGCCAGCCACTCCAACGACAGAGCGTCCATATGAAAATGTGTTTCAAGCTGCCGGTAATGAACTTTACAACTTGTTTGTAAGAGGAGTTTGTGATGGTCTTTCAAAAGACATACCAATGAAGTTTGGATGGAAAATATCAGCACATCCACCCACAAACCGGAAGCTGGTGCTGGTCCAAAGAAGGAACTTAAAAGATGTGTGATATCCCGACAGAAGAATTTGAGGTTACTAAAATTCCTTCTCAATTTATAATGAAGGGAGGACTCTGTCACCTGCTTCTTTCAAGCATGAGAAGGGCTTAGCCCTGTTTTATGTTTTTTAGAGATGGGGTTCTCATTCTGCTGCTCAGGCTGGAGTGCAGTGGTGCAATTACAGCTCACTGCAGCCTCAAACTCCTGTGCTCAGGAACTCCTCTCGCCTCAGCTTCTCAAGTAGCTAGGACTGCAAGTGTGTGCCTCCACTCTGGGCTAATTTTAAACAATTTTGTAGAAATGGGATCTTGATATGTTGCCTAGGTTGGTCTCAAACCCTTGGTCTCAATGATTCTCCCTCCTCGTCCTCTGGAGTAGATGGGATTACAGGCTCAAGTCACTGCTCCTGGCCTTAACTCCATTTTAATTAATTCCTCATAGACACAGGGGGGCAACTACAGTTTGTTTTTTAAACTACTTTTCATTATCTTAATTTTACAAAAGCGGGATAGTCTAAAATTGATTACATGGTCACATATTCTTACAGTTTAATTTGTACTTTATCTAAAATACTGAATCTGTAACCAGATATTTTCCATCTCTCTTTTCTTTCAAAAAGATAATTTATTTTAAATTCTAAGTCAAACAGTCAAACATTGCTCTTTGACTTATCAACTGGCCTTCATTATTACTAATGAAATAATATTGACCAGCCTTGCATGCTGAGAGAAAATTAGAATATAAATGGATTAAAAGTCAGGGCATGTCATTTTCTTGGTCCAGAATCTTTTTTAGGGTATTAAAAAATTTTTTAATTTTTAATTTTTGTGGGTATATAGCAGGTGTATATATTTACAGGGCAGGGTCCAGAATCTTTAAAACCACTGGACTATTCTGAGATTGGGTTGCCTATCAAAATATATATGCATCACCAATGCAACAGGCCAAGACAATTGCTTGGAGAAGGCATTTTAACTTGTATTAGCTATGGTGGCAGTAGAATGGAAAGAAAAAATGGGAAAGGGCTAGAGAATTAAGCACAATGTCTTTACAAGCTTGTTTCTGACTATTTTAATGAGGGAATGAAAATTTCACCTCTCAGTGTGAGATTAGCTCTGCTCTCTCTACTCCCTTTGCATGTGGTACTTTTTCAGCTTGAACCGAGATAAAGCACCTCCTTTTGAGAGATGAGAAGAAATCATTCTCAGTGGGGTATGCCTTGCTGCCTCTGCCTTGGGAAAACACCTAGGTCATTTTATTTCTATTTAGCAGGCATCCTGAAAGGATACATAGATTGCCTCATTAGACCGGAAGCATGGAAGAGCCGTGGAAGTGTTTGTTTCCATTTACAAACATTCTGACTTACAAAAATAACAGCTTTCTTCACGCTTGCCACTTGGAACATGGCTTCGTATAAAAGAGCGATTCTCTCAGGGGAAGAATTTAACCGTTAACATCTGTTGAGATAAAAGCCATTCAGGGCTAAAGGCCTGGGAGAGGTTTCGTTATATCTATGCAGAAAGAGTGCACAGTGACACTGTCCCACACCCATCCTCCCCACCGCATTTCATTTCCTTCTGTCTTGCAGAGTAATTTGCTCAGGTTCCCAAACTGGTCATTAGGATTTAAAATGCAAGAGTAGATGATTGCAGCCTGCTTTGCTTGGTTGATTTGAATGCTAGTTCTAAACCCTTTGGGGTCATCAGTAAGTTACAGGCAGAGAGAGAGGGTACACTCGTGCTGTTCAGAGAGGCAGTGTCCAACTCACTCCAGCCCAAAGTGTTAGCTCGGTGACATTTGCTGTCAGAGCCCCCATCCTTCCCACTTTGCCAGACCCTCAACATCCCCACTTCCTATTCCCCAAATGCCTTGCAACTGCACAGATGCCTTTGGAATAGGCCCGGAAGCTCATTATGTCTGCACCGAGGCTGCTGTGAATTGGGACTCCAGCTACACAGCCTCCAGGAGCTGTGCTGATTCAGAACACTGCAATTAAAGGTGAAGTGAGAGGCGGTATCAATTTTTGAAAGCACTTTTGTTCCACTTCTCCCACAATTCTCCATCTGCAATCTCTTCCCCAAAACTTCAGAGGTAGGAAAGAGGTGTGGTTAAGCAGGCAGGTTCCCCAGCCAGATTGCCCAGGGCTGGAATCTAAGTCTGTCACCATCACTTCCTTCCTGTGTGCCCTCAGGCTAGTGACTGACCCAACTCTCTGTGCCTTGGTGTTCCCTTCCATGAAATGGGTAGACAGAGTATACCTGCCTCACGGGTTATCAGGGATTAAATGAGGAAATATACCTAAAGCACTTAGAATGATGCCTAGCACATTGTAAGTGCCCAGTAAGTGTTGGAGGTTCCTGTTTCTTGCCTAGGGAGAACACAGGTCAAGCATCAGCATGTCACAAAGGTGATGCAACACCTTTGTCAGGAGACCACTGTTTGGACACTCTCTTTATGTGCAATATACAGGAACTTTTAACCTATATACCATTCTATAAACCCACAGATCTGCCCTGCTGAAGATTTCTAAGGTACTTGTCTGTAAAGAGAAGACTCCCAACACAAGAAATGCTGTGTGGTAGTTGAACCTCTTTAGGCTGGTTTCCTATTATGCTCAAGAGAAAGCCGGCAGAAACACCGGGGCACAGGAGAAAAGCTGGCCAAACTAAAAAAAAAAAAAAAAAAAAAAGGCCCAAATCACCTCAAAGTGAACAAGCACCCCTTTTTCATACCACCAAAGCCCAACTTTTTTTTTCCCCAAGTGGAATAAACTTAACAACATAAAGGAAAGCAACACTTCTTTCTGGTGTCCTTTTTAGGTCTGCTTAGCCTCAGAAACACCTTTGCATAGCCTGTAAGAACATTCTGAAAGTAGAATGGAATTCTGAGGAAGAGGCTGTGACTGACAGCATTACCTTTCCTGTTAGAAACCATGCAGGATTGTTCTAGAGCCAAAGGACAAGAAATCTGGGGATTCTTCCTCCCACACCATCCCCACCTCTGTGTATTCCTTCTGAATACACAATGATCACATTAGAAGAATTAATATTTAGTAAGAATGATTTTTGTGCCTTGCACTGAGCTGAACATTATAAAAAGCATTATCCTATTTAATGCTCTTTGTGCTGCTTCCAAGAAAGAATGCAATGCTGGAAAGAAAAGACCTAAACAGCCCTCTGGTTAGCTTTCCTGGACTCAGAAAGGGTTTATGTGTCTAGCTATTTCAAGTGCTAGACAGCTGTGTGCTCTAACATCAGGGCTGAGCACAGCTCAAACTACAGAGACTGCATCTAAACAGTTTGTTAATTTACAGTTCTCAAAAGTGGTGAGGTAAGAACAAGTCTATGGCAGAGACCAGTAAGAATTCCAACCAAGACCTGGTGGGAAGTCCATTCACTTATTCATTCATTCATTTGTGACATACATGCTGAGTGCCTGTAATGTGCCAAGCACTCTTCTAGGCCTAGGGATACAGCAACGAACAAAGCCATTCTTGATCCTTATGGAACTGTTCACATCCTAGGGGTGTTCACCAGAGTAAACTAAAAAATTATAATGTGATACAAGATACAATAAGACACAAATAAAACTGTAAGGGGAGAGTGGCGAGGATCCTTTTTTAGATGGGGCAAACCTCTGCGGTGGTGATGTTCGAGCATCTCCTGTTGGGGATGACACAAAGGAGAATACCATGTGGCTATGTAGCAGAAGCACTCGGCAGAGCCCACAGCAAGTGCAAAGGCCCTGAGGCAGGATGGCAGTTGGCCACTGAGTAGGAGTAGAATCAGCCAAGTTGTGACTGGCAGGAAGGGAAATCAGAGAGGCTGCCAGAGTCACGTGATGCAGAGCTTTACAGGTCAGCAGCAATCGTTCCAGACATTGAGCCCCTAGTAGACTTGGGCTCTTAACACATTTTATTTTTCATAAAACCCCCTTTAAGTAGGTCATATAACTTCTTTTTAACAGTACCTGAAGCCACTCCTACTGAATGATAGAGATTTCCTGGGGTTCCAGAGCATCTGAGTTCATCAAGGGTGATGGTCTCTCCCAGCTGGCTGTTAACCAGCACTCTCTTTTTCTCTCTCTTTCCATCAACTGGGACATATTCCTAGAGCAGAGAAATCTATTTTTAAGTGCAATGAGATATTTATTGACTGGCTTCATTGTCTCAAAATACTGGCCTCAGCCTTTCCTTATGTCTGGGCAAATTCTGACACCAAATGGTTGTTTTCTGCAGCTAGGCCTTAACATACATCCTACAATGACTTTCTTACAAAAAGTGATAAAATCAACTTAAAGCACAGCTGTACTAACAGAAAAAAAAAAAAAAAAGAATAGTAATTTAGCAATAGGTCAATAGCCCATCATCTCTGGATTTCATTTTATAGAAGAGGGCTGTCTTTCTTTCCTCAGTCTGTGACATGGAGTTAATTTGTGTGAAAACATGCAGGTATTAGACTAGTTGTTAGAGAGCTCTGGGATTGTTTCCCAAATGAAATAACATCATAAATAATTCTAAAAATACAATAAAAATAGATTAACAGACTGAAAAATGCAGTGAAAACTCTTAGGGTCCATATTAAAAGGGAAAACATAATATAAATTGAACTTAATTCCTTACATTTTTATTCTCTGTAGTCAAAAGTGATATGAAGATGCTCTCATTTTAGCTATAGATGGTCCTATAAATAGGACATGGTAAAATAGGTTTAAGATGAGAGTGATTCAATCTATCCAAAAGAACCAAGGGGTTTGCTTTTGGAGGGCATGCCCGGACTTCCTACTGAGCCTTGTCCTGCATAGAAAGTAATAGAAATTCATTTTCTAAATCTGGTGTTGGCTATCACTGCAGATTCCCATTAGAAAGTTACTGCTCGGTTAATCCAATCAAAATTTATTTTATTGCCAACGATTATAATCTAGAGCTAATCTGATTAGTGCTAATGTCCTGAGATCAGTAGGACAGTTTTCTGTTCCTTACTAGTTGTGTTTGTTTTGTTTTTATTTTTGTTTAAGGTGGAGTCTCGCTCTGTCACCTAGGCTAGAGTGCAGTGGCACGATCTCGGCTCACTGCAACCTCCGCCTCCTGGGTTCAAGCAATTCTCCTGCCTCAGCCTCCTGAATAGCTGAGACTATAGGCGCCCGCCACCATGCCCGGCTAATTTTTTGTATTTTTAGTAGAGATGGGGTTTCAATGTGTTACCCAGGATGATCTCGATCTCCTGACCTTGTGATCTGCCCGCCTCGGCCTCCCAAAGTGCTAGGATTACAGGCGTGAGCCACCACGCCTGGCCAATTGCATTAGTTTTTAGGGCCATCATAACAACGTACCACAGACTTAGTGGCTTAAACAACAGAAGTGTATTGGCTCACAGTTCTGGGGGCTAGCAGTCAGAGGTGCGTTCTGAGGGCTGTGAGGGAGAATTTGTACCGTGCCTCTGTCCTGGCTTCTGATGATTTGCTGGTAATCTTTGGCATTCCTTGGCTTGTAGATGCACCACTCAGATCTATGCCTTCATGTTCACATGGCGTTTTCTCTGTGTACGTGTCTGTTTATGTCCACATTTTCCCTTTATATAAGAACACATCCATATAGGGTTTGGGCCCATCCTAGTGACCTCATCTTAACTTGATCATCATCTGCAAAGACCCTATTCCCATATGAGGTCACATTCACAGGCACTGGGGAGTAGGACTTCACCTTCTTCTTGGGAGACACAATTCAACCCATTAGTGTGATGTCAAAGGAGCTTAGTTAAAAACTCTTCCTTTGGGCCCGGCACAGTGGCTCATGCCTGTAATCCCAGCACTTTGGGAGGCCTAGACGGGTGGATCACCTGAGGTCAGGAGTTTGAGACCAGCCTGACCAGCATGCTGAAACCCCATTTCTACTAAAAATACAAAATTAGCTGGGCATGGTGGTGCGTGCCTATAATCCCAGCTACTTGAGAGGCTGAGGCAAGAGAATCGCTTGAACCTGGGAGGTGGACGTTGCAATGAGGCAAGATTGTGCCACTGCACTCCAGCCTGGGCAACAAGAGGGAAACTCCATCTGAAAACAAAAACAAAAACAAAAACAAACCTCTGTCTTTTTAGGAGCCTGTTGGATACCCTTCAGGATTATGCTTAAGGACAAGAGGATCCTTGTAGTAAACAAATCATCTCTTTATGTAGGCATTACATTTTCAGCCTGACCCCTCCTTCGTGCATACATGTGTGCATGTGTGCATCTGTGTGTGTGTTTGCTTGATTTCTAGCCAGTGCATCCTATTTTTTTTTTTTTGTTTGAGATGGAGTCTTGCTTTGTCGCCCAGGCTGCAGTGCAGTGGCATAATCTCAGCTCACTGCAACATCCGCCTCTCATGTTCAAGCGATTCTTGCACCTCAGCCTCCCAAGTAGCTGGGATTACAGGCTTCCACCACCACACCTGGCTAATTTTTGTATTTTTAGTAGAGATGGAGTTTCACCATGTTGGCCAGGCTGGTCTTGAAGTCCTGGCCTCAAGTGATCTGCCTGCCTTGGCCTCCCAAAGTGCTGGGATTATAGGTGTGAGCCATTGCGCCCAGCCCAGCACATCCCATTTAACTAGTCTTTTTCTAACAGGGCAAACCTGGAAATTAGCTATGCCAAAGGACTTCAGAAACTGGCAAGCAAGCTGAGCAAAGCATTACAGAACACGAGAAAAAGGTAAGTATTGTGGCAGAGGTAAGGCAAAATCATCCCTTTTTTTCATTTGTTTTGTTTTCTTTCGAGACAGGGTCTTGCTCTGTTACCTGGGTTAGAATACAGTGACACAATCACAGTTTACTGCACCCTTAATCCCCCAGGCTCAAGCGATCCTCCCACCCAGCCTCCCATATAGAGTAGCTGGGACCATGCCCTGCTAAATTTGTTTTTTGTTGAGACAAGGGCTTACTATGTTGCCCAGGTTGGTCTTGAACTCCTGGGCTCAAGTAATCCTCCTGCTTTGGCTTTCCAAAGTGCTGGGATTACATGTGTGAGCCACCACACCCAGCAAAATCATTCTTAAAAGTAGTAAAAAGTGACATATGTTCCACTCCAGCTTCCTCTTCTAAACATGGCAAGTACATCACATCAAGCATGGCTTCCAGTTCTTGGGCACTTACTGTGTGCATGCACTGTGTTAATGCTTTACTGATACCCCCATTTAATCCTCATCAGAACCCTTGAGAGGTCTTGTTATCCCTGTTTACAGATAAGGACTTGAGACTTGGAAAGTTCAAGATACTTCCCCCAGTCACCCAGATCATGAGTTGCATAGCTGGCTTCTTCCTCAGTGTTTATGACTCCTAAGGCCACATTCATAATAGGCCTTGGTAATGACATTTAACTTGGGAAGTGGTGTTGTAAAGTCAGATTGTCTTGGAGTCAGGAAGTATGAATCCTATGTTTTCTCTATTCTATGACCTTTGACAAGTAACCTGGCCTCATTTCTTCCTCTGTTGGAGAGAGTAATAATATTTGCTCTATTGTGTGTGCGTAGGCATATTAAATGAGATCATGTGTGTGACGAGCTTAGCACATTATGTGCTGAAAGGTGTTGGTTCACATTCTTTTCAATATATTGCAGCACTAAGAATGAAGTAGTTTCCTTTATTGGGAGAGAGAAGAAAGATAGTGGTATACCCAAAATAGTTCATTTGTGGTAATTTGCTACAAAGATTCTTGATTAATACATGCAGACGTGCCCTTGAACTGGCAGTGCCATTGTAGAGGTCTCTTTTGATGATGAAAGAGATAAAGAGGGGAAAGGAAAAAAAGAAGCCTTCTGGAGCTCATATTTCTATTCTTCTTTAGGCATCAGCCATAATAACAAATGGTGGCTTTGAAGGTGCTCTAGCTTTATTTTTATTTTTAGGACAGTCTTTTAGTAGACTACAGTAAACCAGTATAGCACAGTGGTTGAGTATAGATAGACTGCCCAGGTTTAAATTCTAACTCTACCACTTACCGGGTGAATGACCTAGGACAATTTATCTTATCTCTCAAGATCTCTTTAAAATAAAAGTAAAGCCTATCTCTTATGGCTGCTGTGAGAATTAAATGCGGTAATAGAAGAAGTATGCTTAGCAGAGTACCTGGCAGGGAACGAAAGCTCTGTGAATGTCCATTATGTTTTTGATTCGAATTGCCTCCTGAGGAATGAGAGGTATAGGGGTGTAGGGGTGTGTGTATTGTGCTGCAGCTGTGGCATCCAGCAGAATACTACCAAAGAGTTGGCAGGTCCAGAATGTTAGGCCAACTGGGATTAGTACAGTATTTAACAGTGAACATTAGTGAATTTTTATCCATACTCAAATCTATGTTAGGTACTACAGATATTTTATTACTTCATTACTTCTAATTCTCTTTCTTTCTTTCCTTTCTTTCCCCTCCCTCTCTCCTTCCCTCCCTCCCTTCCTTCCTTCCTTCCTTCTCTTTCAATTTTTACCCCGTCTTTTCCAGGTGTTGACCAAGTTACTTCTACTTTAAAAGATCAGTTAAGTGAGGGCCAGAGATTCTTCCAAGGTCATGCAGAAAACAAAGGGGGAGCATCTCCATTCAGACACAGGCCCTTCTGAGGCCACATGCTTGGTCCTGTCCTGATACCCAGCTCCTCCAAGGGGCAAATGTCAGATACTCTACCCTAAAATGTGCCTGACTTCATTTTTTAAAAATCAGCTATATTGAGTTTTAATTTACATGCAATAATAAGCACCCGTTTTAAGCATATGATCTGATCAGTTTTGACATATGTAAATACCCTGTGTAGCCACCACTAAAATCAAAATGTGGACATTTTCATCACACCAAAAGATTTATCATGCCTGTTTGCGCTCCTTCTCACCCAATCCCAAACAACCACTGATCTGCTTTCTGTCAATATAGATTCATTTAGTGTTTTCTGGAATCTCCTATAATTGTAAGTACATAGCAGGTATGCTCTTGTGCCTAAGCTTGTATCTGGCTTTGGATGCGTAGAAAATCTGGCATCTTTTGGTCTAGTTCTCTTATTCTTAGACTGCAGAATGCAAACTAAGGCATTTTGAGGCAAAACCTCTGCACCATTCTGATTAAGGCAAGGATGCAGATCCACCCCCTTCCTCTTCATCAGAATCTACACAGGCCTCTGTACTTGGGGTTTCTTGATGTGACTGGACTTACTATCCTGACTTGAAGGCAGACAAGATGGGGCCACTGTGGGAGAAAAATGACATCACACTTCCTAATCCTCCCACTATGCCATGAGGGACTGGGTAGCATTATCCTTTGTGTTAAAGTGAGATACTGCTTATAGGACCATAAACTATCTGAGCTATTGTCTTCAAACCCAGCAGGGAACAGGAGCCGGACTCCAACCCCAAGGACAGCAGCAGGACGTGAGCAGGGCTCTCAAGCCCTTTATCACTTAACTTTTCTGAGTCTCAGTTTTTTCATACCTATGTGTATCCTATGACCAACCTGTTCTCACCGTTGGCTATTTTATTTCCCCTATTTTATTTTATTTTTATTTCTTATTTTTTTCTTTTTGGTGGGGAGAGGGGCTCAGGGGATAGGGTCTTGCTCTGTTGCCCAGGCTGCAGTACAGTGGCATGATCATAGCTCACTGTAGCTTCCTGGGCTCAAGCAATCCTCCTACCTTGGCCTCCATAGTAGCTAGGACTATGGGCATGCATCACCACACCTGGCTAATTTTCAAAATTTTTTTGTAGAGAAAAGTTCTCGCTGTGTGTGTTGCGCAGGCTAGTTTCGAACCTGTGGCCTCAAGTGATCCTCCCACCTCAGCCTCCTAAAGTGCTGGGATTTACAGGCACTTTAGGAGACTGAGGCAGTGCCACCACGCCTGGCCATTTCCACTATTTTATACAGATATGAAATAGGAAATGAAAATCTAAATGAAAAATGACTGGAAAAAAAAGCAGTATATATAATGAGTATAGCGCAAATAAATGTATTGGCAGAATTTAATCTCACAGAGAAATTGAAATAAGGTTAGGGAAGTGAATGCAATTGTTGAATGTGGTGAATCAGATGTGATGCTGTATTTCTAGCCAGCACATCCTATTTCCTAGGAAAATGACACTCACCTTTGTTCCCCACTGTTTTTGCCTTTAGCTGTATCAGCAGTGCCTGGGCCTGGGCCTCAGAGGGAATGAAATCCACAGCGGACCTGCATCAGTGAGTTCTCCCACCCTGGCCTTTCTCCAACTCTAAAGGGAGTCATAAATATTTAAAGTGGGTGTGCTACAAATATTCCACTTCCAGCTTGCACTGAATTGATGTGCCAGAACACACTACTTTGTTTCCCCAGAAAGTAATTTGGAAAGTAGATATAAACCCTGATATTATGCTTCTGTGTCTTTTATGTTTTATCTCCAGAAAACTTGGCAAAGCAATTGAATTGGAAGCAATAAAACCAACTTATCAAGTCCTAAATGTACAAGAGAAGAAGAGAAAATCAGTGAGTCCAAACCTTTCTTTACTTTTCCTGTTTAAAGCAAGATTCCTGTGTTTAGCCCAGAAAGGAAAAGGTGATCTGAACGTGGTACCAGGTTTCAGGAATTTATCCTAAAAATAAAATAAATACTTGTATTTATTTTAAAATAAATGAATAATAAAAAACACAAATCCAAGATTTATGTACAAGGATGTTTGTTAGAGCATTGCTTATAATAGTGAAAAACTGGAAACTACTGAATCATTCAAAATAAATTGTGATAAATTCAAGCAATAGAATAATTTGCAACCATTCAAAATCTTATTGTAGAAGAATTTAATCACATGGGGATTGTTTTTCACAGTATACTGTTAAATAAAGCAGAACAAAAAAGTCTAATTTATACAATCTCAACTTCATAAAATGAATATGTATATATTATATATGTATAGAGAAAACTGGCAGAAGCTTCTCAAAATGTTAATGAGTGATCTTCAGATGGTGAAATTGGAGGTTTTTATTTCATTTTTATACTTTTTTTGCATTTTAAAAACAATTTTATCATTCTGTTTGTAAATAAGAGAATGATAAGCACAATTTTTACAAAGATGTTTTCTAGCTTATTAGCTTGGTATTATGTAAAGGTAATAATGGGTACAATCCTCAAATATCCTAAAAATTACAGAAAAATAATTCAACATCCTTTCAGGGGCACCTGGTCCTCTGATAGCAGATCCTCTACTCTTTCTCTGTGCCTTTCCTTCTAGAACAGTTTTTCTTTCTTTCTTTCCCTCCCTCCCTCCCTCCCTCCTTTCCGTCCGTCCTTCCTTCCTTCCTTCCTTCTCTTTCTTTTTTTCTCTCTCTCCCGTTCTTTCTTTTCCTTTCTTTTTTTGACGGAGTTTTGCTCTTGTTGCCCAGGCTGGAGTGCAATGGCATCATCTTGGCTCACTGCAACTTCCACCTCCCGGGTTCAAGCGATTTGCCTGCCTCAACCTCCCGAGTAGCTGACATTACAGGCGTCTGCCATCATGCCTGGCTAATTTTTGTATTTTTAGTAGAGACCAGGTATCACCATGTTGGTCAGGCTAGTCTACAACTCCAGACCTCAGGTGATCTGCCCATCTCGACCTCCCAAAGTGCTGGCATTACAGGCGTCAGCCACTGCCCTTGGCCTAGAACAGTTACATTTGTGTTCCTTTTTCTTTTTCTTTGTGTATTATTCAGTAGTTAAGCACTTTATACTCTACTTCTAGGCAACATAATTGGGTGTTTAATAAACACTGCTTGGCTGTCATAGGGGTAGGGTTATGGTCACTGTTTGTTTCAGGACCAGGTGCAGGTAAGATGTTTGTAAGCTGTGGTAGGTGGTCCCTGTGAAGGGAAGGGGTGGTGGTTAAGGGGGAGTTTCAAGGAAATACAGTCAGATAAAGCACATCCTCAGGGGCAAGTCAGAAGGATGAGGAGAGGTATGAAAGTTCTGATGGAAGAGAAATGATTTTTAAAAATTTTATTCAAACTCATTAAGCTGAGTCAGGAAGTGGAATTGATATTTGTATGTACATAGGTATATTTTACCAGAAAGGATGCTCTATTCAGTTTCAGGTGATGGACAGAACTTGATGGGAATTACTAGCAAGCAATATAACCTGCCTTAGCAAGCCAACTTAATAAAAACCAATTACTAGTCTATATTTCATTGATTACAAAATATTTTTCACACTGCATAATATAAGTCATTAGCATTTCTTTAATATTTACCATAAATGAGGCATAGTCCTGTGATAATTGATCACAGTGCTTTAGTTAATGGATGTCATGACCACCCCCAAACTACTGGTCCTGTTTTTCTTCTTTTCTGCATTGCCCCTCTCCACTGCACTCCACCATCCCACTCTACTCTCACAAAAGATTAGATTTGATTTTCTAAAGTGAACTTGTTCCACATTCCAGCCACATACATGAAATCAAAAGTGGCATAGTACATAAAATATTTTCATTGTGTCTGTTACAATGAACCATATACTCTAAATTGAACCAACTGGAAAAAAATAAAAGTGTAGCATTCGCTAGATCTCAGAGTGGTTGAATAATGGCTGATTGCTGGGTCTGTGTTCCGGGGAAAAATGTTCTTCTGTAACTTCCATCAGATCCTCCTGGGAAGTTGTCAGGATCATTTTCATCATTATTATTACTGCCTCTTTGGCTATTTAAAAGCAAGGGAAAAAGTTAATTATGATTAAGAGTTCAATATCTTTGAAATTAAAGCAATATTCACTTCAGGGGCAATGGAGACACATAGTAAAATTGGCACTGTTAGGACTGTTACCAGTTTTCACGGTGTTGAGGTTTTTGCTGCATGGATTGACATGGAAGATGATGTGATGGGACTAGCAACAATATCAGCTCATGCAAGGGCCTCTTGCACATGACTGCACATGTTTGCATGCTTTTTACATTCTTATAGATTAGAAATAATTATTTTACTAAGTCCTGTTACTCGACACAGGGATAAGATAATTTGTCTAATATGTCCATTGTAGGATCTTGAAATTCCCATGAATTGTAATAGTGATTGATAAGCTAGTACTGTGACTGTCTTAGTTCAGGCTGCTCTAACAAAATACCATAAACTGGATAGTTTATAAATAATAGGAATTTGTTTCTTACAGTTCTGGAGGCTGGGAAGTCCAAGATCAAGGCACCCGCACATTAGCTGTCTGATGAGGGCCCACTTCCTGGTTCATCAGTGGCTATTTACTCACTGTAACCTCAGATGGCAGAAGTGGCTAGGCAGCTCTTGGAGTCTCTTTTATAAGGGCACCAATCTCATTCATGGGGGCTCCACCTTCATGACCTAATCATCTCTCAAAGACTCCACCTCCAAACACCATCACTTTGAGGGAATAGGTTTCAATCTATAAATTTTAGGGGCACAAACATTTAGTCTATTGCAGTGACTAAAGAAGAAGAAAGCAAAGCTTTGTTTCCTTTTTCCTTCTTCAATAGCTTGACAATGAAGTTGAAAAGACAGCAAATCTTGTCATTAGCAACTGGAATCAGCAAATTAAGGCAAGTATCCACAGATATCATTTGTGTAAACTCAGTTTTTAGAATTGAAGTGTTTTGCTTTCATACAAATGTGATGACGTTCTAGCATTAGTACTTCTAAGTGCTAACTGAAGAGAAAAATGTTTCCTTACCTGAGTTGTTACATAGATATATTTTTCACCAAACCAATGGAAGTGCATGGCTCTAAATATGATTATTTAGAACTTATTATGTGCTAAGTGCTCTACATTTATGTATTTAATCATCACAATAACCCAATGTCATATGTCATTGTGCATTGCCCCATTACAGATTGGGCAATGGAGATAGAGAGAGTTGAAGTAATTTTCCCAAGGTTACAGAGCTGGTTAATGGTTGAATCAATGGTTGTCATAAGTTGGGTTCCAGGGTCACTGCTCTTAATCATTACATTATGCTGACTGCCATTCTGTATAATTTGTAACTTACAGCAAATGATAAACACTACCTGGGTTTTGTTTTTTTTCATTTGTAGAAAGGTGTTAGTGATATGTACATCACTAGTAAGAGTGGCCCAGTGAGGGGTGGGTAGTGATATGTAAAAGGGGATGCATATATCAATTGCATGAGTATGTGGGGTCTGCTTTTTGTGCACAGCACTATTCTAAGACATAACTTTTTTTCAAGTAATTTAAAATTTAGTTGGCTAGATGACATATGTGCAGGAAATAGGGAGTACATTCTAAGGAGAGGAATTACAATCTGATGTGGGAAGCTAGAGCATATCAGTATGAGTTCTGAAGCAGAGAAAATAACAGATGGGATCCATATGCACAGAAGATTATTCTAGAACAATGTAGTATAGGAGGAATTCATTTCAGGTAGAAAGGACTAGCTGTAAATCTGCTAACAAGACTCAATGAACCCCTCTGAGAAGACTTGCTCTGTAAGTGTTGAAATCCTTTTTCATCTCCAAAGCGTTAGTGCCCACAGAGAACCTTTACAAGTAAACAGCCACTGATGCCAAATAACTAGAGATAAACGCCCTCAGAAACAGGCAAACTTGGTGTTACTTCCAAAGCTTCTGCCAAAACTGAGGACTGACTCCATAAGACCAAGGACATTAATAAAAAGTGTTTGATGTAAGTGAATTTCTATGTCCACAGTAGTTACAATGGTAAAAGGATGCTCATGAGAATCACTTTTATAATAAGTCCCAGCAACAGTGTCCAGTCATTTGTTTTTAGTTTTGCCATGGATTTTATGAGTTTTCTTTAAAAGGAATTGTTTTTTATTTTTTTAAAGAAATAGAGACAGGGTCTTGCTATGTTGCCAAGGCAGATCCCAAACTCCTGGGCACAAGGGATCTGCCCACCTTGGCTTCCCAAAGTGTAGCGATTACAGGCATGAGCCACTACACCTGGCCTTTAAAAGGATTTGTTTTTAAAAATCCATTTTCTTTAAATATTCAGCTTTCACAGGAATTCAGTACAATGAATCAAAAGCCAGAAATAATGCTGAGAGGCTGCAATGGCTCCCAAGAAAAAACATCTTTTATCATTTCCCAGTTTCTATCAAGTCATTTTTCTAAATAAAAGATTTCATTTTTTTTTTTTTATGAAGAGTGACAGAGAAATTAGAGAACATAAAATTCTTGGGCTATAATAAATTTCTCCCTTGAAGTTACAATTCAAGGGATTCAGCATGTCAGTAATGAAGTACAGTCTATTTAGGAGACTCTAATGAAAAGCCTTAAAGGACCAAATATTCATGCCTCACAATCTTATTTCCCAGCAGGCATGTGGCTGACAGGAGGTGGAGAAAGAGGGCCATGAGCTTATTTCTTTAATTTTCCTTTGCTGAGGTTTCTCACATTTAGAGGGAGGCAGAAGGCGTTGCCTCTGATTCCCAAGCTAAAAAGCCAAAGAAGAGAGACCTCCCCTTTACTATCTGGTTTGACAGTCCTTGCAACCTCGAGGCAAAAAGCCAAAATCTTTCAATCAGCCTACTTCCTGAACAGGCTAAATCCAACTTAAACCAAATTTTGTTTGCATAATTTATCTCTGGAGCATCATCTTCAGCTAAATTCAACTAGGTAGACTAGGAAATTATCCCCTAAATCCTAACCTGCTCCAAGGGGTCAGCATGAACAGGGTAGGGAGACTCTGAGTGCTCCTTCCTTCCCCCCTTCTTTCTACTTCTCCAACTCCAGCAAGTGCAGGGCGTTTCACAAGATGCCAGGCAAATGCCCAGCTCTCAGGCTTGGCCATCAGGAAGCAAATTGCGACCCTTGCCACATGTTTTAAGATAACATCTTAAAACAATCTCAATTGTAGCCTAGGTTGATGTAAAGAATGATGCAGGCAGTCTTCCGTGTTTGTTGTGATTTCTTCTGTGGTAAAGCGATTATGTTCACTAGAACATTATTTTGGAAGTTTGCAGGCCTTCGATGATTTAGCAAAATTCAAAACCCTCTTGAGGGTACCCAATATAATGAAAAAATATGTAGGAGTTCTCAGGACAAAGTGTTAGCTGCTCTGATGTTTTAGGTACATTTTGAAGTGAGGATGGGAATGAGTACGCATTTTTGTTTCAGCTTTTGGAGGATTCTAGGATACATAATCGTTAAAGCTAGCACATGAATGTGCTTTGTTCCAAAAGAGAAGAGTTTTCTCTTGGCATCAGCCTCTGCTCCTTTTTTTTGTTGTTTGTATGTTTCTCACTGTAGGCCAAGAAGAAATTAATGGTTAGTACCAAGAAACATGAAGCACTTTTCCAGCTTGTAGAAAGCTCCAAGCAATCTACGACTGAGAAGGAGAGGCGGAAGGTAAGCTGTCATGGCTGGCTGAGCGCATGTGCCATAGAGACGGATGGGCTTGCTGCCCTTAGCTACAAACACAAGAGAATGGGTTGATTCTTCTTTCTCTGTGGGATCCCTGCAGAGATGTAGCTTGACAGAGCATAAAAGGGGATTCCAAATCATTCCTTGTGCGCACGCGCGCACACACACACACACACAACACACACACACATTTTAAACTTTATTTTAATTTTCTTAAATAGAAGGGATCTCACTGTGCTGCCCAGGCTGGCATCAAAGTCTTAGGCTCAAGGGATTCTCCCACCTCAGCCTCTCAAGTAGCTGGGACTACAGAAGCATGCTACTTTGCCTGGACCACATGTATTCTTTAAAAATATTATTGACAGATGACAAATGAGACCAATGATGCCCAAATTTTTTGAAAGGAAACTCTATTAATATTATCTTAAGAAAACCTCTCAGCTAATACCCCAAATAAGTTAAAAAAATACTTTATATATGTTGTTTGTTACATATAGTACTTTATGTATTATGTTAATATGTTATGAACATTATGAAGCATAAAAGTAGAAATGTTTCCAGGATGAGAGAAAGATGAAATAATATTTGAAATGATTAGCAACCATGATGTCTTTAGATAATCATTAAGTAATGTTTTCAGGAAAAATATATACTTGGAGCAAGGTTCAGCCTTAACCATAGTAAATTTAAATGCATATTTCTAATAGTCTTCTTGATAATTTTTTTTTTTTTTTCTTGAGACAGAGTCTCACTCTGTGGCCCAGGCTGGAGGGCAGTGGTGCAGTCTTGGCTCACTGCATCCTCTGACTCCAGGCTTCAAGAGATTGTCCCACCCCAACCTCTGGAGTAGCTGGGACTATAGGTGCACACCACCAGGCTTGGCTAATTGTTTTTTCTTTTTCTTTTTTTTTTTTTTTTTTTTGCATTTTTAGTTTAGACAAGGTGTCACCCTGTTGGCCAGGCTGGTCTCGAGCTCCTGACCTCAAGTGATCTGCCTGCCTCAGCCTCTCAAAGTGCTGGGATTATAGGCATGAGCCACCACCCCTGGCCAGCCTTCTCGATAATTTTTTATTTGTTCATCAAAATTTTTGTCAGATCTCATTTCACTGTTTGCCCTTTCATGTGGGTAGTAACGCACTCACAACCAGGAGAGGTGGCAGCGTCAGCTCGGACATTTTGCTGTGGATTCTTTGTGATTAAATTGTTAGTGGAACATCAATCTACAGGTTCTTGGCAGAAATCTAAGATATTTGTGCATTTTGTTTATGCTAACCTAACTGGAGCCAGATAATGTCTGTAAAACTACATGGCCCAGGTATATGTCAATGGCCACATGTCCCAGATGCTGGAAGGGAAAACACAGTGAGGGCCTATGGCAGCTTTTCAGGTTGCAGAATCCCCACCCTCCCCCCAGGCCATATCAGAATCCACAACTGTCCATGTGTGAGCACCAGTGTAGACTCATATATTAAGTAAGAGTAAGCTTGACCACTAAGTTTTCAGGCAAAATGAACACAAATAATATTGGGGTACAGGAATAAAATAAAGATTTTCTGCTTACACCCCAATAGATTATCTTGCACACCTCTTGTGGTATGTGCCCCAGATTGAAAACCTTTGACATAGTCAATATCTTCTACAAAAGATGAGTCCCTACTAAGGAAATGCAACCAGCACCACTGCAAACCCCTTAAAAGGAAGAGAAAATTGTCATTGCAAGTAGCTCTTTAATCTGAAGAAATATCCATTGAATAACTTAAATTCATTGTTAGCAAGATTTCACAAGAGTCTTATTTCTTTCCGTGTCAGTCTTCACAGTTGGAAATGATCATAATAAGTATTGAATAATGAGGCAGCTTCCAAGGAGGCGAACCCACAGTCTGTTAAAATACTCAGTGCCAGGACCTGCCTAGGCATTCTGAGTGCTCATTAGAAGCTATTCTTTATTGATGTCATGCAATAATAAAGAAAAAAGCATGGCAGCTAAGTGGTGAATTTCCTCTTCCTACCCTCATCAGCAGCTTCCCTGGGAAGTAAAGTTCCACAGTGCTTTCTCCCTTCGTCCAGCTGGTAACCATAACCTTGGTTGTTACTCTGTCACACACCCATGCCATCTTCCCTGCTTAATCGGGCAGCTTTTATTAATCCTGAAGCTGAACACCCAAGAGGGAGGCATTCATTTTCTCATCTCACACAGAAGCGCTCATGATCACCTGAGCTGATGCTCTGTGCTGCTCAGCAAATTCTTCCTTGTTTCCTGCCCAGGAGTCTTGATTCTCTCACCAGAAGCTGATCTAAACCTCCATTCTCCTCACACCTCCATCCACGCACTCCTGGCACAGTATCTTGCCTCCTACCTCACAGAGTAAATAGAAGTCAGCACAGCCACCTGCCTACTGAAGTAATAGCATTTACATATCTGCAATGGAGAGGCCAGTTCTCCGTCCTGTGCTCTAATCTCATCCCATCCTGCCTCCCAGAGGCCCTCTCTTGATTATCCCATATTTCCCATATCTTGGATAGCCCTCTCCCTAATGATTCCTCCCCACCAGGCTTCTATAACTCCCCCTGTCTTATAGTCTGTTCAGGCTGCTATAACCAAGTTCCATAGATGGGGGTGGCTTCAACAACAGACATTCTGGAAGTGTAAGTGGAACCCTCCTGACCTAATTTGGTGGGAAGGCACAAATAGTCTATTGCACCTTCTCCCCATCTTACAAGAGTAAAGAAAGTTGCAGGGACACTTATTTATGGGGTCTTCTGTTCCTCTCCAGATATTGTCGTGTCTCCTTTTTACAATACATCTTAGTGAAAGGGGTGTCTGCTCTATCTCCACTTCCTCATCTTCTGTTCGCTCTTCAAATCACCCTAATCAAGCTTTCCCCATCTTTCCACTAAGAGTGTTCTTGCCATTGAAAACAATGTCTTCTCATTGCTAAAGGTAACAGGTACTTTCCAAGTCTTACCTTAGTTCACTTATCGGAAGTATTAAGCATTGTTTACTTCCCCTTTGTAGAAATATTCTCCTCTTTTGATTTTAGTAACAACTCGTGCTTTTGTTTTCCTCCTCCTTTCTGTAAATTTTAAATTAGATTCTTTATGGGCTGCCTTTTTTGGCCTGATCTTTATATATTGCAGTTTCTGAAGATTTCTCTTCTGGGCCTCACTCTGTTCTCTTCACCATTGTCTCTCCAGTGTCTGATACAGTACTCTTGATATCAGGTACTCAATAAATAATACATATTCACTAAGTATATTCTCAAGACTTCAACTACAGTATCTATGCTGGCAATACCCGAATTTGTATCTCTAGCCCAAACCAGTCTGTAAACTGCTTTCTGACACCTCAAACTCAATATCTAAAAATCCAACCACCACTTCTTCCTACCAAAGATAATCTTTATTTCTGTGTTTTCTGTGTCTTTGAATATCATCACCCACCATATCCTCCCAATTCTAACTCAAACCAGATACTTCAGTGGCACAATCTTGGCTCACTGCCACCTCCACCTTCCAGTTTCAAGCAATCCTCCTGCCTCAGCCTCCCAAATAGCTGGGAGTACAGGCATGCACCATCATATCTGGCTAATTTTTGTATTTTTAGTAGAGATGGGGTTTTGCCATGTTGGCCAGGCTGTTCTCAAACTCCTGACCACAAGTGATCTGCCCACCTTGGCCTCCCAAAGTGCTGGGATTACAGGCGTGAACCACCGCACTCAGCCAGGAAAAACTCTTTCACGTGGCCTGTAAGACCCTTCCTGACTTGAACCTTGCCAATCTCTCCAACATCACCTCTCCCCATTCTCCATCGTAAACTGTGTGATCCAACTTCACCAAAAAATATTTTTCTGTATCCTGCCATGCTATTTTGCCTCACCAACTCCTACTTTCATTTTAGTTTTATTCATATGGAGATCAATTTTTTGAGCACCTACTATGCACCAAGTTATAGCTGAAATGTCATTTTAATTTCAAGGCTAGTTTAGATGCCTCTCTTGATGTCCTTCCCAGTGGTACCTATACAATTCTATCAGCACACAAGATGGTAATGGTCTGTGGGTCCCTGACTAGAGAGGGAGCCTGTCTTGTTCCATTTTCTATTCCCAAAGCCTTGCACATGACACACAGAAGGCCCTCAATGTCTGGTGAACAAATGAATGTGATGTTTGTTCCAAGAGCAAAAAAAAGGAAGGAAAGGAAAAGAAGTCAATCTTTGACAAATTTTAGTAAAGGTTTCTGAGCAGTTCCTTAGGTAAGAATACAGGAGTCTACAGCTGGGCACAGTGGCTCAGGACTGTAATCCCAGCTACTCGGGAGGCTGAGGCAGGTGAATCCCTTGAACCTGGGAGGTGGAGGTTGTAGTGAGCTGAGATCGCACCACTGCACTCCAGCCTGGCCAACCGAGTGAGACTCCATCTTAAAAAAAAAAAAAAAAAAAATATATATATATATATATATATATATATATGAGTATACATTCTTCTTTCATAAATATACTTGGAACTACCTGCTATAAATTTGCTGAGCAGAAAATTCTAGTCCACAACTCTATAGTGCAGGCTGATGAATATTAATGGTGATCTCAAAAGCAACTCAAGTTTCATTCCTGGAGTGCTGAGCATTCTCAGTAAGAATCTGAGGACAGTGATTTAGCAGAGTATAACGATGACTCTCTGAGTCCTTGCATTGAACTGTTGCTAGGTTAATGTTCACAAGCTTGCATTTCTACAGGCAGATGTGGTTCATTCAACTTGATAAAAAACCAGATACGTCTTGTGTAGGTCATACATCAGAGCTGGGGGACAGCTGTATAGCCCACATATCAATTGGAATAAAAAAAGTGAACAGTATTAATATTCAACATTTTGGATGAATGTTTTTCATGATTGTAAGGTTAGTCAACATATCCTTAAATAGAGAGCGTCCATTTTAACAGCCTTTGTCTCTGTCCTTGAAACTCCTAAACTACTAAATCAGGGGGGTCTTTGATGTTTTTTTTTTTTTTTTTTTAGACGGAGTCTCGTTCTGTCGCCCAGGCTGGCGTGCAGTGGCCGGATCTCAGCTCACTACAAGCTCCGCCTCCCGGGTTCACGCCATTCTCCTGCCTCAGCCTCCCGAGTAGCTGGGACTACAGGTGCCCACCACCATGCCCGGCTAATTTTTGTATTTTTAGTAGAGACGGGGTTTCACCGTGTTAGCCAGGATGGTCTCGAACTCCTGACCTCGTGATCCGCCCATTTCGGCCTCCCAAAGTGCTGGGATTACAGGCTTGAGCCATCGTGCCCGGCCTGATGCTTTTTAAAGAATGGTTTAAAGACCATTTGCATCAGAACCATCAGAGGAGATATAGTCAAAATTCAGATTTTCTAATCCCCCTACAGATGTATGAAATAAGTATTGCTGTTTGTAGAATTCTGGAATTTGCAATTTTTACAAGCATTTCAGGTCATTTCTAAATAGAGTAAAATTGGAGAATTGGCTGGGTGCGATGGCCCACACTCATAATCCTAAAACTCTGGGAGGCTGAGGTAGACAGATTGCTTGAGCAGAGGAGTTGGAGACCAGACTGGGCAACATGGTGAAACCCCACCACTGCAAAAAAATACAAAACTTAGCCAGGTGTGGTGGTGCATGCCTGTGGTCCCAGCTACTTGGGAGGCTGAGATGGGATCATTGCTTGAACCCAGGACAGGGAGGTTGCAGTGAGCCAGTGAGCCATGATTATACCACTGAACTCCAGCCTGGGTGACAGAGCCAGACCCTGTCTCCAAAAAAAAAGAAAAAGAAAAAGAAAAAGGGAAAAGAAAGATATTGAATGCTTCAAAAATATATCTATAAAGTTGGAGAATAATTCATGCAATCCAACTTCTTTGTTTCTCAGAAACATGAAATTACTTGTCTGGGTATTTTAAGAATCAGTTTCAGCTACCCTGGCCCAGGGAGTTTTGTATTACTGTACACTGATTTTCCAGAAGATTTAGTAATGAGAATGACAAATTTTGGTGATAGGCAAGAGGGGGCTCTTTGTAAGGGAGCAGATCATTGGGCAGCAGTATGAGAGGAAACCATCTATCAAGCTGTCCATAACTTGCAGTGAACATTGGGCATGTATTTCACTGGCAATAATTATACTGGCTAAATTTTGAGTGCTATGCCAGGTGTTGGGCAGTGTGCCATCTGCCTCATCTGTGTTACCTATGTCAGAGCCAAGGGAAATCTTCCCTTTTGCCCTGTGATGTTAGGCTAAAAATCACTGACAAGAGGCAGATGAATAGGAGAAAAGGCATACTGATGTATTTGATCATAGTTTTATGTGACATGGGAGCCTTCAGAAAAAAGATGCAAAGGTACAGGGGAACTTGTCTATGTTTATGCTTAGGTTTAACAAAATGTAGAAATATTATGTACAAAAGGGGTGCAATCTAATGCTAATAGGCTGCATGGGGAAACCCAGTAAGGCCCTTTTTCTAGACTCTTCTTGGCCTCTCTGTGCAGCCTTCCTTCCTGCTGGGGATGGGGCAGGACCCTCTCTGGAAAAGGGGTCTTGTGACCTACAGTCAAACCAAGTAAGTCAGATAATTTCTTTATGGCCAGTTTTTACACAGAAAGGCAGTGGAAAAGTGGGAGTAATATTTTTAGATTTTTATGGCTGGCTTTGGAGAAAAGGGGTTCTGGTTTCTGTGACCTTCCTTGGGGAAGAGGGATTCTGGTTTCTACCAATAGCCTCCGGGGAGAACGGGAGTGAGAGATAGGAGGACAGAAGGTCAGAGAGAAACTTTTACTTCTGAGGCTGCTTCTGAGACCTTCATTTTTGTGGTATTGTTTTCTGAGTCCCAAGATGTGCCCGAATTCTCAAAGCAACCCAGTATGAGAAAACTGTGGCTCAGGAAGGTTAAGTAACTTGTTTGCAGCTAGGACCAGGACTCTTATCCTGGAAGTTTGATTCCAAACCTCTACTTCTGGGTTTATATAGTCAAAGTAAAATAATATTGCTAGATAGAACAGTAGCCAGACTCATTCTAAAAATTAGTTCTAAAAATTGTGTGATTCCACAAGTCTATACCTAACCTGGTAAGAAATGCAGGAGCCTGAAGGATTTACCAGATAAGACTATGGGATTCATTGGCCAATTGCAGTCTTGACCTGTACTGTCAATTCTCAAAAGCTGTGTTGTTTGACCTTCTCTGTGATTGTGTGAGTGTAGACAAATCACTTCCTATGTAAGGGTCTCAAGCCCATCAATGTGTAAGATTGGGGGAACCATACTGGAAGGCCCTTGGGTTTCCTTCAGGTTTGGCCATGCATTTTTTTCTGATAAAGATCTTTGGTTTTGTCAACTATAGTCACTGTTTATGACTGTACGTGAGAGGTAAGAAACATATTGAGCCACATACAATTTTTTCTATGGAATTATAAAGGGCTTTCTAAAATGTGTTAGTGAGTCTGTGACATTGATGTTTTACATTAGCTCCTCAATAAACTGACAAAATCAACTGAGAAGTTGGAAAAGGAAGATGAAAATTACTACCAAAAAAACATGGTGGGTTATTCTACCAGACTGAAATGGGAAAACACACTAGAGAACTGCTACCAGGTAAGTTATATATTCACATTTTTTTCTTCTTCTGTGGAGTTTTGTGTGACCTTGAAGATGGAGGTCAGATCTACAGTGACAAGACCTGTCCTCTGTCATAGCTATGAGCATCACACATATTGTGACTCTAGACAAACCACCTTTCCTCTCATTGTTTCAATTTCTCCATGGATACAATTACTAGTGACAATTTATTGAATTTCATTGGCCAGAGTTTCTGTTCCTAATTCTTAGTGAACAGGATAGCACCCAGCTAACTTCAAAAAGTGCTGTCAAAGTGAAGTGTAAATTAAGGATTAAGTGTTAGGTGGTTGGAAATTAGTTTTAGTCATGAGCGATGACTCACACAGTGATCGCTTATGGAGGTCAGGCATTGTGTTAGGCACTGGAGATACAGAGCATTGAATAAAGTAACATCTCAATGCTTGAGATGTGTACATCTCAGTGGCAAAAGTAGACACATAAAGAAGGAATTGTGGCAAATTATCTGATAACAATAGGCAAAAGATGTCAGCAAGCCCATCACAAAAGGAGAAATCAAAATAATCAATAAACCTATGAAACAATGCTAGATTATTTGGCAAAAATTAGAACTTGACAATATCAAGTATTGGTAAGGATGTTAGGAAACAAGAATTACTGTACCCTGTAGGGGGAATAATTTAATGATATTTGGTGAAACTAAAATAAGCATGTACTTACCACACAGCAGTTCCCTAAAGCAGTTTTTAGGCATATATCCTACAGAAAAATGTATACTTTTATTCCAAGAGTGATGCACAAGAATGTTTATTGCAGAATTGTTTATAATTCTGTACGCAATCTTCATACCCATCAAGAGAAGAATTACTCTTCAAAGATGCTCGCATTTGGAAAGCGAACTAATATCCATCGATGAAGTTAATTAAGACTATATTTAAACATGAGTTAACCTCAACAAACATGATGTTGAAGAAAAGAAACATACCACTTACACAATCTGTGTAAATTAAAATTCTTTTAAACTCATGTGGAAACTATACTGAGTTTATATGTGTGTGTTTGTAAACTTACACATATAGACTGTCCATGTATTCAGTGGCAGAAATGGAGCCCATGGTGGGAATACAACAGAACTGCCAGAAACAGCCACACAGCTTATGCACGGCCCCTGGTGAAGCAGTACAACCCCAGGTTCAACATAAATATGACCAAATTAAATAACTATCAATTCTGGAGAGTAAGAACATGCATATTTTGGTTTTATTTTTCCCCACCTGTTTTAAATTTAAAAAAAAAAAAAGTGTTTAAAGCAGATATGATTGGAGAAAGCCATGATCTAATGGCTAGCATGGAACAAGTGCTTGGTGCTCAGTGCTCCTCTTTTAGGCTGTGCTAAGCACATTCATGTGCTTCTGTTTTGTATTAATCACGACATTATGAGGACATTGAGGCTGGAAAGATGAAGCAATGAGCCTGAGATGGTTTCAAGATTCAGCCTGGACCTCTGTGCTATGCTCCTGCTCCAGTGAAAACTGGGAGAGCAAAGGCTATGTGGCAGGCGGAAACCCAAGGGCTGCATTTACATCTCTTGCAATTCAACCACTCAGAGCAGGATAGATGCAGAATTAGAGAAGAAAGGGGAAATTAAAGGAGATGAAAACTTGGGTCAAAAATAGGAACAAATGAGAAAAAATTCCTTAATTTACACCTTTAAACATAAGCTTCTGGTACTCTCCTTGCTTATGCTAGATAGATTTTAGATGAAGGTGATGAGAAAAGGTCAGGGATTTAAATTCTAACTTCATTCATTTGAAATCTGGCTCTGCAACCTGGGCTCTGATCTTGCCTCACCTCACCTCATCACTTCCTGATGGAGCCGTGGTCTTTCCACTGAGGACAGCTTCCTTGGATGGCCCTGTTAGGAGATGGGAGAGACATTTCTGCTCCCACTCCATCTTCCAGGCACCCACCCTTCAAGGGCTGTGAGAAAGATATTTCACCTCAGTGTCTCTATCCTCCTCACCCTTCTGCCTACATCACAGCAATGGGAGATAAATGGGTCCTACCTGGTGTAGCTGATAACTAGCTTGCCTTCAATATATGTTAGGGAAGGCTATGATTATCTTCATTATCAGAAGCTCTTACTACTCAGTTTCCTTTCCTCCTGATAAGATCCTCTACATCTTTCCCCTCCAACCACTACTCCCCCTTCTCAGCATTCTTAGAGTTTATATTGAAGCATCATGGAAATTATCTCTTTTCTTACAGTCTTCCAGATGGTAACAAGGTATACATTCATTTACATTTCAAAAGGCATCTTTCAACTTCAGCTCTCAAAATATTTAAGACCTAGTTTAGTTTGTTTCCTTCCTTCCTTCCTTCCTTCCTTCCTTCCTTCCTTCCTTCCTTCCTTCCTTCCTTCCTTCCTTCCTTCCCTCCCTTCCTTCCTTCCTTCTTTCTTTTTTTTTCTTTTTTTATCCAAGTCACATGGAATATCTACTCATCATAATGTCCTTGAGGAAGAGCATTTTCTTTCTCCCCTCTTGTATCCTGGATTTTTGCTACCGCTATGCTGGAGGCCACCAGTGTTTCAGTCCTTCTCCTTTTTAGTTCATACAGCTTCTCTTACCCCACCTTCCTCTGAGTTCTCTCCTGCCACCTGAGAGCCAGCTCAAGCCCATTAGACAAAACGTGTGATGACTTCTGTCAAGTCACTCTTGCTTCACTTGAACCCTCAATAATGATGCCCTTAGTTGGTATTTCCTGGGCTTGTGTATACTCAGTCTATACCAGCAGGTCATTGACTCACATATTACTCTATGAATGCCATATTTTGCATATGTTTATGACATTCAAGAGTCAAATGTTAGATTCATGAATCATATAACAAAAACAGCCTGAATTGACTCAAAGAGAAATTTTATTATAAGTGTGAGCAATGGAAATGGGACAGTTAGGGTCTCTCAGTTTCATTTTTTCTCCATTCTTTCACCATTCTTCTATAAAAATTGAATGTAAGAATTCATTTTAGGGTCCTACAAAGTGTCCTCTTCTTTCTTTTTACTCTACATGGTGGATTTACAAATTCTTTCAGAGAACATTCATTGAATTACATGCAAGGCAGTGTACTAGATACTGTGAGAAATATTGTAAAACCTCAACTGTGACCATAAGTAATGAAACCAATTCCACAAACCACATGTCAAAATTAGTCTTATTACTTTACAATCATACTATGTTCTAGCCACATCCTACCCTCCAAGAAGAAACAATTCAGATGATAGAAATAATCTATATTTTTCACAATAATAGCCATACTACCAAGAATTACAAAGAATCAAATGCTTGGGACTGAAGCACTCACTCAAGGAAGTATTTTAAAAAGCCATTTGCGATATGTGTCAAGAGCCTTAAAAATATTCCCTTTCTCAACCAGTGTTCCTCCTCTAAATCCCAGAACACAGAAAATGATTCGAGTGGCTGTTTTCTCAGTTCTCCCAAGGATGGCACTTGAGTAGTCCCACTCTAGATGAGAGGAATAACAACTCATTACATACAATGGACGCCTCAGGACAGTAGGGCTTCATTCTTTCCTAGGACTCTGTTGAAAAAGGTAATTTCCTTTCTCTAAATCTGTCTTGAGGAAATAGCTGACAAACCAGACACAGATTTCTATTTGAAACAAAAGTAAAAGTCAGGAAACATTGCAAATGTCCAACATTAAAGGGATAACTGAATGAATCACCACACGGTTGCACAATGGACGATTATGAAATAATTAAAGTGGTATTTTCAGAGACTAATGACACGGGAAACTGTTCACATGTATGGTTAAATGGAAAAACCAGAATTTCAAATTTGAATAATTTGATAGACAACTGGAAGATAAAATCATACATATACATATACCTAGACTGAAATATATCAATATGTTAATAGCAGTCACCTCTGGGTGGAAGAATTATGATTTTAAAAATGTATTTTTTGTGGGCCTTTGTGGCCCTAGGACAATGTCTCAGAGCACCTGGGGTGCTTGTTAAAAGTCAGATTCCTGAGCGCTTCCCTAGACCTGGGAGCCTCTAAATCAATCAGAGCCTCTGAATGATTATAAAGAGGGGTCTAGGTATTCTAAAGTTTGAGAGTTCCTGCTCTAGAAAGAGCATATTTCTTTTATCTGTTCTATGACAGTCATTTAAATGAAAACAAAATCCCTTTGACCTCTTCCTGTAGTACCAGCCCAAAGGCTAGGACAGTGAGAACTGGAAGGAATGAATGAAGAACATAAATTGTCATGATGCTTGGGTCCCAAACAGGCTCTAAATCTGCTGAAATCTGAATCTTTCTGGATAACTCCTTGACCATACTTTCTTCATATGTACTATTGTGGAACTTCAAGAGGACAGTTTGAGGTCCTCCAGAGTATCTGGCTTCTCTACCACTTATTTTATGTAAAAAGAACAAGATAATAGAAAGCAACAAATCATTAAATGAGTTATGGATCTCTCCTTTGCACAGTGGAATTTATTTCCTTCTCTTTTTATGAACAAACATAGATCATTTTAATGATTTCCCTGAAATGTAATTAAAATCTGTTAAGCATTACCATGTCACTAAGAGACACTGGTTATTCTAGTCTCAGATTGATGCTAGTGGTTCAGCACTTGTCAAAGTAAAGAAACACCTGTCCACTAGGGATGCAATATGTTCTAAAACGTGGCTTTTATTTTCTCTTGTCTTTTACTCATAGGCTAAAACAGAAGAGCTGCTTTCTAGATCTTTTTCTTTAGGGTAAGGACTTCTTACCAAAGTTCCAAACAACTGAGCAGAATTTGTTTTACATATTTCTTATGAGGCATATCGATTCTGCCCTTTAAGAAGCAAAACATTTTATAGGCTGTTCTGTGTCTTTAATCCTTTGTCTGGGAGGCAGAAGGGCAGACAGCCACATTCAAATGACTGGTGCCTCCAATTTTGTGAAAGCCTCAGGGGACTGCCAGCATAAACAAATCCATTTGACTCCCATTGACGTATGAAAATTGGGCAGCTTCAGAGGCAACTAAGAAGACTGCCATGGGGGCAAAGTTCCAGGCTTCCAATCCAAATGTCAGGACACTTGGTACAAAATCTAAAGTTGCATGTGATTGGCACAGATGTTCATAGTTACTGCCTGAACCTGTTACTACTTTCATTTACAAGCAGTGTTCAAATGACTATATACCAAAAATCAAAATGTGGTATATACATACCATGGAATATTATTCAGCCAAAAAGGAAGGGAATTCTGGCACATCCTACAACATGGATGAACCTTGCAGACATTATGCTAAGTGAAATAGCCAGATGCAAAAGAACAAGTAGTGTATGATTCCTCTTGTAAGAGGTACCAAGAGAAGTTAAATTCATAGAGACAGAAGGTAGAATGGTGGTTGCCAGAGTAGGCAGAGTGTAGGAAATAAGTTGTTTCATGGGTACAGTTTACTTTTGCAAGATGAAAAAAGTTCTAGAGATGAATTATGGTGATGGTTGCACAATAATGTGAATGCACTTAATGACACTGAAATAGATGCCTAAGGTGGATAAAATGGTGTGTCATATTATGTAAATTTTACCATAATTAAAAGTATAAAGAAATTTAAAATAATTTTAATCACCATATACCATAAATGAATTAACAACACAGGGATATAGAAGAATACATACTGGATCAGGCCAGTGGGCTCCTGTAGGAATGCCAAAAGGTGAGCAAGGAGAACCCAGTGATCTTTGTGACTCTCCATTCTCACCTCTTGCACTGCCAAGGGCCTTGAGACATACCCATCTTTCTTCTTCCCTATGGTCGTGTTACCCACCAATTTGCCTAATGCCTTGTTCATGAAAGATGATTGCTGGCGATCTCTGTGGGATGGAGGAGTTGGGATGGTGGTTATGAGAGCAACCAAGCTGGCCTTCTCTGGATAAAAGGATGAATGCCCAGGCCTTGCTTGTTTTTTCTCTTTCTTTTCTTTCTTTTTTTTTTTTTTGAGATGGAGTCTCACTTTGTTGCCCAGGCTGGAGTGCAGTGGCATGATCTCAGCTCACTGCAACCTCCACCTCTCAGGTCCAAGGGATTCTCCTGCCTCAGCCTCCTGAGTAGCTGGGACGACAGGCACGTGCCACTACACATGGCTAATTTTTGTATTTTTAGTAGAGATGGGGTTTCGCCATTTTGGGCAGGCTGGCCTTGAACTCCTGACCTCGGGTGGTCCATCCGCCTCGGCCTCCCAAAGTACTGAGATTACAGGCATGAGCTACTGCGCCTAGCCAGGCCTTGTTTTTACACATGCACACACACACACAAAAAGATGGGAAGAATTTTGTCTTGGACACCTGCCATCGCCATTAAAACCCAGACTCCCCTGGGCACATACCCAGCAGCCTTATGCTGCCCCCATATGGCCTTGGAATCTCCCTTGGTACTCTGCCTGACCCGGTCTTCTATAACAATGCTTAGTTGCTAAACCTTTCTGCCCTCTCTAAAAACCACCAGTCAGCAACTCAATTGGCAGGGATCTAATAAGTAACATTTTAAAATGTGTGTGTGTGTATATATATATATATATATATATTTTTTTTAATTAAATTTAATTTTTTTTGAGACAGAGTTTCAGTCTTCTCGCCCAGGCTGGAGTGCGGTGGTGTGATCTCGGCTCACTGCAACCTCTACCTCCTGGGTTCAAGCGATTCTCCTGCCTCAGCCTCCTGAGTAGCTGGGATTATAGGCACACGCCACCACACCTGGCTAATTTTTGTATTTTTAGTAGAGATAAGGTTTCACCATGTTGGCTGGGCTGGTCTCAAACTCCTGACCTCAGGTGATCCTCCCACCTCGGTCTCCCAAAGTGCTGGGATTACAGGCGTGAGCCACTGCGCCTGGCCTCTAAAATGTTAATAGCTAACAAGGCAAATGTGATTCCTCTCACTTTGTTATTTACCCTTCCTACCTAAAAGTTGTAAGTCTAATAATGAAACTTCTATCATCTCACACAAAATAAAGAGGCTATGTGCCTACCTGCAAACAGTGGACTCTGACTCCCAGGCCTAATTTTAGGTAGAATTATGAATTGGTCAGGCTTTGGGATTATTCTCTTGTCAAATAATCTCCTTATACAGAGAATTTGTGGCTTGTCATTCTCTTCCCTGCAGAGACTAACAGAATGCCTGGAATGTACTATAAACAATTCTAAAACTATTGAGTGTCTCAATGCATTTCCAAGACATGGATATGGGCTTTCCTGGGCTTCATTCTCCCCTAGAATTCATAGATGTGTCTCAAATGCTTCCATTTCTTCTTTTCTCCCTCTTCCTTGTAAACTTAGGTAACCCACAGCATCTGCCTATATCCCTTTTGGGTCAAAAGAGCCTGGGGAAAGTGTGTGAGTTAAATCACTCTTAAAGGAGTGATTTAAGATACCAAGACACAGTTCTCTCCTGGAAATCTCCCTCCAACTGTGGTTTGGATATGACATAGTCAAGAGGCTAATCATGAGACTTTGCTCAGTCTGTCTTCAGGTGTGTCAGTATTTGATAAGTGACTTCCGTTTTGCATAACAACCGGCTGATCTTACCCCAATTTTCATTCTTTTCAGAGCATTCTGGAGCTGGAGAAGGAAAGAATTCAACTTTTATGCAATAACTTAAACCAGTACAGCCAACATATTTCTCTTTTTGGCCAAACCCTGACCACAGTGAGTAGAGATGATCTCTCCATTTCTGGTATGCCTGGTAAGAAGGGGCAGAAACCTTTCTTCGACAACCTTATTCTGCTCCCCTTGGCATTGCAGTGCCACACGCAGATTCACTGTGCCATCAGCAAGATTGACATTGAAAAAGATATCCAGGCTGTAATGGAAGAAACTGCAATTTTATCTACAGAAAACAAATCTGAGTTCCTGTTAACGGATTACTTTGTAAGTATGAAATGGAAAAAAATAAGTTACATTAATGAAGAATCTTAGGTACTGAGGGACTTATATGGAAAAAATTGAAAGCAAATACCATGTTTTATAAATGAAAATGATTTCTCATAGCCCATATAAATAAAAACACCCAGCGTTCTAGTTTACAAACTGGGCGATGGAAACATGTCTTTGGTATTTTCTAGAAGAAAGTCAAGCAGGGTTTTAAACAGAATCTTCATATTCGGTCTTCTATAAAAGTATTGCCAGGTAGATATGTTTCAATGACCTATAATTAATCACTGTATATCACGTGGTGCTTAAATTCATTGTCTGCACAAATTGCTGTGCGCCAAATCACCACCCCCTGCCACCGCCTCCCCCTGCCAAAATAATGGCTTAAAACAAACATGTATTATCTCATAGTTTGTGGGTCAAGAATTCAGTTGTCTTAGCCAGGTGTCTCTGAGCCCCTCCCAAGGCTGCAATCAAGGTGTCAGGCTGGGCTGCAGACACCTCCAGGCTCTTCCTGCAGAAGACTCACTTCCAAGCTGACTCACAGGGCTGTTGGCAGGCCTCCGGTCCTCACTGCTGTTGGTTGGAGATACCATTTTCTTGCCACGTGGGTCTCTCCATGTCTCAGCCTGCTCCCCGCAGAATAAGTGATCAAGATAGAGCCAGAGTGCCCAATAAATTATAATCTTTCGTGAGCTAATCTCAGAAGTGACATCTCATCATATTCTATTTGTTAGAAGCAAGTCACTAAGTACAGCCCATACTCAAAGGTGGGTGTGAGGGGAGATCACCCAAAGGCATGGGTTCTAGGAAGTGGGAGTCACTGTCAGTATTTTTCATGGTCCCTTCCCTTGAAAACCTTGGACCAGATAACCGGAGGCTTATTTTGAGGGCATTTGAGTGATTCTACTGTGAGTGTTTTGGCTGAAAACTGGTCAGTGTTCCTGGTGAGAGCCTAAGCATGTTGCTTCTTTGCTATCTTGGGCAAATTATTTGTTCTTCTGGGTCAAGCCTCAAAGATTTTGGCCTCTGCTCCCCTCTTGATATTCTTAATTGTAGTGTTCTAGGAACTGATTATTAATTACCAAAATCTGCAGAAAGAATTCCTGATAGCGTTTCCCTGGGTCCTCTGCCATATTTTATTCAGGATTTCAAGCTCCAGATTAGGGGTGTCACTCTTCTCTGATACGGAGAACAAGCCCACTGATTATGTTCTCCATAGGGTTAGAAGTACAGCCAAAGCTGACCTTCCTAGACCTCTGATCAGGCAACAGGAGATGAGGGTAGAAGGGAGAGGCGGTTAGATCAGGCACAGCAGTAAATCCTGACTGGCTTTCCCTTTCCCTACCCTTCAGAGAGCAGCAAATGACCAGCTACTTTTTATTGAGTCTTTTTTTTCCTACCCTGGCAAAGGAGAAATATATTAGCAATATCAATGTCTGTTCAATGCAGAAACAAGGTAGAAATGGAAGTGGAAATGATTTGATTACAATGGGGAAAGCTCTTTTTTCCTTCCAAATAATGTAGGCAGGGCCTGAGATGGAAAAATGTACAATAAAATAAATCTACTATTTTCTTCCAAAGAATAATAAAAATGCCCCTATCAAATAACTTGTCAGTAAAATGAAGATTATTCTCCTTGAAAATTTGACTAGGGTTCTACCAAAGTGTAAGGAGGCAGCCACGATGACTTCTCATTTATTGGCATGTTCAGGGAAATTTTTGGTTTCTATAAAACTTCACTGTATCAGAACTCACAACCATGTATCTGTCGTCCAAGAGAAAGGACTGTGTCTCAAAATGAGTGAATAGTATTTTCTTGACATCTTTAAGGCAAAGTACCCCCGTGTCTGACTTTATAGTCATTGTAAGTGTAGGTTGGTTTTTATCCAGTGTTACGAAATTTACATGGACCAGGGACAACAAAGAGACCAATCTGAGTGCAACACTTGGAGGGCTGGTGACCTGGTGAAAATACTTGTAAGGTTACCATAAATGCCGTTCAAAAGATGGTATCTATAATTTTATATGCCTCCTCCAGTACTGACCTTCTTCCTAACAAATCTTTAGAAGAGAAGGACAAATGTGAGAGTTGAATGATGGCAATATACCCCATCCTGAAACTGACCCAGGAACAATCTATACCTGGAAATACATGTTTAAGCAAAAGATGTCCCCAAACAAACCAAGAGAAGCCTTGGACTGGTACGGGAGCTATGTGATGACTAACATTCCTTCAACAGGGAAGGACTAATGGTTTTAGTTAGGCATCTTAGCAGTTCAGTCAGAGTTTACTAGGGGGTGTGATGTCAGCTTGCGCCTCAGCTGTAGGCTGACATGTGAAAGGGTGGTAGAGAATTTGGGGTCAGCTTGGGCCTTCTTTTATTTATCTGTGTCACGGGTAAAATGAGGAAAATAAAACCAACCATTGAGTTGTAGGAGTTGCATATAATAAATAATATAAAGAAACTTTTATTTATTTATTTAATTATTTTGAGATGGAGTCTCGCTCTGTGGCCCAGGTTGGAGTGCAGTGGCACAATGTCAGCTCACTGCAACCTCTGCTTCCTGGGTTCAAGTGATTCTCCGGCCCCAGCCTCCCAAGTAGCTGTGATTACAGGTGCACACCACCACACCCAGCTAATTTTTTGTATTTTTAGTAGACACAGGGTTTCACCATGTTGGCCAGGCTGGTCTCGAACTCCTGACCTCAAGCAATCCACCCACCTTGGCCTCCCAAAGTGCTGGGATTACAGGTGGGAACCACCGCACCTGGCCTAGAATGTAAAGAAACTTTTGTAATGTGCAATGCAAAATATGTAAATAAAATATTTTTATCTGTATATGTTTTTATAGAGGCTATTCCCTTTGCTCTAAATCCTCACACTTCTTGTTTGTGAAGCTCCATCTAAAGGTAATCTCTCAGCCGGGATCCTAATTTTTCTCCTTCCTTGTCAGAGAAGCTGGCATCCTCCCCTCCCACCTTGAGTCATTAGTTTCCCCTCTTTCTCCATAGGTTTCTGTCCCTCTGCCACACTCATGTTTAGCAACCTCCTCACTCCAACCCTACCATCCTATTCCTTTTTTTTATTCAATCCTTGAAATAATGCATGTGAAAGCTCAGCTATCATGAATGATTCCTCATAGCCTGTGTGATAAAATTCCTACATCAGCCCTAAAATCTAGCCTTAACTCCCTGAACAATTTTTTCTTCCACTATTTTTTTGCTCATGCAACAGGTGTCCTTATTGTTCCTGACACATTTCCCACAGTCCTCCCTCAGCCCTTTGCCCCTGTCATTTCTCCTGTCTGGAGTGCCCTTTGCCATCTTTCCTTGACTAGACAGTTAACATCTTCTTGCCTCCTTGAAGCCGTCAGCTGCCTCCACTTGTGGTGTCTGTACCATTCGTGAATGCATGTGGTCTTGTATTGCTAGTTTCTTTCATGTCACGCTTCAAGGCCTAACTAAATCATAAACCCATTCTGGGCAGAGCATATGTGTTTTAGCTCACATCTTCCCAGTACTGAGCCAACACAGAACTCAGTCAAAATGTCTTCCACTCCTGAGGCAGTCATAGCCCGAAGCACATACATGATATTACATTTGGGCCATTAAAGGACTCTAACTTGAACAAAGGTAAATAAGGAAGCAGTAAGTATACAACAAATAGATTTATCAAGAAAATGAAATAACTGTAGCAAGGGTCCATCCTCAAAGAATAATTTGCTGTATTAAAAAGTGCTCGGCCATGTGACTTACAAGTTGTGAACAAGGAGGTATTTTCTTATTCATCAGGTCTAGAACAGGTAGAACGATGTATGTAAAACTGAAGATTATCCTGCTTAATTTTTTTTTTTTTTGTAAAGTTAAAATTAAATGCAGCCAGTGGAAGTCTCAGTATGAACAGGGAATAGCAACTCTTACTTCTTCCCCTTGTTAGACATCCTTCTTTTTTCCTAAAGGAAGAAGATCCTAACAGTGCAATGGATAAAGAGAGACGAAAGTCTTTAATAAAACCAAAATTATTGAGACTGCAGAGAGACATTGAAAAAGCCTCAAAAGACAAGGAAGGTGTGTAACCATCTCTTTGAATGGCCAGAAAAAGGACCATATTATGCTCAGAGGTTTCATTCGGAGTTAGGATTAATCTGCTTTTGCTATTTGGCAGGGGTCATCTCATTTAAAGAACCATATATCAAACTTAAATTGTGTGAATAAAAAAAAAAGAAGAAGAAAGCCAAAAAAAAAAAAAAAGGAAAATCACATTTTGGTCTATTTATGAAACCTATATAAGTATTATACTACTACTTTCAGAAATGTAGCATTTTAACTGTGTTTCTGAAATTGGCTAGAATGAGAAATAATGTTTGGTTTAGAACATGGTAAACCAGCTGTGCACAAGAGTTTTGGAAGATTTTTTTGGTTTGTTTCTTTTGACTTTTGAAACAATGTAAAAATCATTCAAATTAAATTCTGTACGTAGAAGTTAGGCATATTAGAATGTGAAGCAGCTCTAAAGCAACATGGATGACAAAAATGACTCCACATTCGTGGATCTGATGTCTACACAGTAGCTTGTTTTATATGGATCGCAATAACTCATTGCAGTGGAATACTAGAGAGCAAATTCAAGATAGAAAATATTTAGTGATGTGAATACCATAATGAGGAAGAAGCCAACATTGTGTAAATGTTAGCAATCACTAGAATGGGTCAACTGAAAGAAATTCAAAGTCTCATCTGGAAACATAACAATCAAGATGCTTTAAGCACCAGCATTTCTCAAATTTCATTAAGTGAAGAGAAAGGTAAACGAACAGTTCATTTATCATTCAGTCAGATTTATTAAGAACTACCTGCAGAGACTCCCTCAGCCATTTAAGAAATCCTACTGGTGGCTGGGTGCTGTGGCTCATGCCTATAATCCTAACACTTTGGGAAGCCAAGGCGGGTGGATCACAAGGTCAGGTGTTGGAGACCAGCTTGGCCAACATGATGAAACTGTGTCTCTACTAAAAGTACAAAAATTAGCTGGACATGATGGCACACACCTGTAATTCCAGCTACTCAAGAGGCTGAGGGAGGAGAACTGCTTGAACCTGGGAGGCAGAGGTTGCAGTGAGCCAAGATCATGCCACTGCACTCTAGCTTGGGTGACAGAGCAAGACTCCGTCTTAAAAAAAAAAAAAAATCACTGGTATCACTCCTAGGCTTCCTTTGAGAGTGACTGACTCCCAGCTATGTCCCACTGAGACAGTGTGAAAGGTGACTGAGAACATTATTTCATTTTCAGGCCTGGAACGAATGCTTAAAACATACTCCAGCAACTCCTCCTTCTCTGATGCAAAGAGCCAGAAAGACACAGCAGCGTTAATGGATGAGGTAAATGTTTGCAGAGTGCAGTTTCCTAGATTTAGTGATGAAAGGGTTATTTTTAGAATACTTGTTTCTGGTCCGCTTGGCCTTGTTTGCCTTTCCTTTCTCATGACATAGAACAATCTAGTGGGAGAGCTTATAAGGTCAGCTTCATAAGTCATTTGAGGGATCTGGAAAAATCCAACTACCTAGAAATGTTTGCTTTGGTGTCCTAGGAAGCGTGTCTAAAATAGTATTCTCTAAAACAGTCATTCTTTAAGGGCCTAGAAAACATGTGCACTTTAACCCAGTTAAGAAAAGTGACAGGAAATACAGGATCTGCATTCAGAAAGGCCTGTATTTAGATTTAGCTCTGCTGTTTACAGGGACCTGGGGCAACTTTAGTGTTCTCATCTGCAAAATGGGGATATTGGTACTAACCTCATGGGGTTTTTATGAGGGTGAAATATTATTTAGTAAATGCTAGCACAATGCTCACAGGAGGAGCTCAAAAACTAGTAATTTTTATTAAGACGGTATTTTCCATTCATCCCTCTGCTGATCTGTTATCAGAGAATAACAGGAGAAAGTAAAGACGTGGCTGCACAGAGGGAAGAGGGCTGTCTGGGGTGTGAGGCAAAATCTTGGGAAACCAGGAGCAACTTTGCAGGCGAAGTTCTTTGAGGGTGGGAATTGGGGTGGGGAGATGGTAGAAGAGGCAGGGAGGTGGGCCTCCTGGCCTTTGTGCTGAGCGTGTGAACTCTAGCCCCAAAGACATTCGTGGGGACTGATGGACATTTTGGCCACTTCAGAGGAACCCACATGAAAGGGGTAGTTAACAAAAAGCTGATGAATTTTACATAGGAATAAAAATGAACAGATATATAGCACCAGTGTGCAACATATGGGTTTCTGCTGTGATTAGAGATCAGGAGTGGACTGGGGTTAATCTGAGACTCATTTAAGGAGATAAATTTTTTAGCAATGTTTTGAAGGATACAGGAATCTGGGTGTTTTCTTTTTCTTGCTTATAGCCTAACTTTCTTGTGAATGTAGGTACCTGATAATTGTACCCAGATTGGCAATTTCAATAGTTCTTTGGTGAAAGAAGACAGATGCAGTGAGGTATCGCTGACCTAGTGTTTAGATAGGCTTTCTTGAGTAGGGTGCTGTTGCAGAGACAAGCCTGACACTTCTTAGGAAAAGAAAGGCCTGCATTGTGTGCACTTGGGAACAGAGGTCTAACATACCTGCAATGACCTGTGGCTACAATTTTTATGAAATTATAAAACAGACTGTAGGACATTTTCTGTGACCGCACAAACTGTTAACTATTCAATGCAAATAACATGTGCCAAAATAAAGTCATAAAAAGCATTTCATGATGCCATTGGGTTATACATTTATTCCTTTGGCTGTCCTTGCACAGAATTTTGTCATTGTCATTACCAGCATACATGTATTAGGGTCATCTGGGTCCTCTTGCCTGAAGCATACAGTGGAGGACAAAAGGAGGGAGAGGATCTGACCCCGGAACTTCTGGTGTTTATGATCCGGTGAAGGAGCAACTGTGAACCTTTAAGTGATGACTGCCAAATATCCGCATGATTTCATTACGCATGCTCTGCATCTGGGTAGACAGAAACTAGTGATACTGGTAGATTTTGTGTCACCCAGGGAAGGTTTCTAGGATGAGGAAACTTTTATTTAAATTCTTCCTTATTTCACTGTATCTTGGTCCTTGAAGTGCCATATTTGAATCAAGAATGTTCACAAGCAATATCAGAGGAGAAATTGTTAAGAAAATTGGAGGCACTTAGATTAAATACTGTCTTTAGATACCAGAAAGAGGGCCACATACAAGAGGAACTAGATGTGCTCTATGAGACTATCAAGTGAAGGTCTAAATAGAAGGCATGGGGGAGCTTTTAGTTTTGTCTTAGGTAAGCCTGCACCACAATGTAGTGGATTCCTCCAACGATTAGAGACCTTCTCCATCAATTGGATGTCTTCTGTCCATGGTTGTGACACCCTGGCAGGGATATTAGGGTTAAGGAATTCCCATGCTGGAGGTGTAGGGGAGAGAGGGATAATGGTGATGAGGGGGCTGGGTAAGCAGGACCCTTCCAATGCTTAGATTCTGTTATTTAATTCACTTTGGCTGGACCCAGCCTGACAGGGTAATTATAAAGTTTCTAGTTCAAGGTCAAATCAAGAACAGACAGAGACTAGGAGTGTATCTTTAGTTTGACTTAGTATTTTTATACTCAAATACCCTAGAATATTGTTCCCAGTTTCCAGAAGTATTCCTGTAAACTTTGTGGGTAATATAAGACTTCACCTTCTCAAAGAACAAACGAACCTCACATTCAATTTCATTTGATTCTATTGATGTTAACTCAATTCTGTTCACAAGATTGAGCACTGATGGCTCACTTTCTTCACAGACCAGCAAAAATCTACCTTCTACAATCAACACTTATTCCCTTTCTCATCCCTCAGCAGAAAATTGAGTAAAAGCTCTTCATTGCCATAAAATACTATTACTAAGGTTTCCTGTTTACCCCCAGAGTACAGAATGAGACACACTCAACAACTAAAACCACCCTCTAGACTGCTTAAAGAGTTTATTCCATTTTTTTTTTCCTTCGGCATTTTCTATGAATATCTGTATGAGTTAAATGCGTACTTTTCTAACCTTTGTTATTTTGAAAGTTATTCTGATATTCCTGTACAGTTGTGCCTCATTTACTAGAAATTTGCTCACATGGCCAAATGATGTATCCACAGAACAATTTGAAACTAGACCTTTTGGAAGCAAACTCCTACAAACTGTCATCAGTGTTAGCAGAACTTGAGCAAAGACCTCAACCCAGCCATCCTTGCAGTAACTCCATCTTCAGGTGGAGGGAAAAGGTAACATTCAAGGAGACTGGTTGTAAGTTCTTGATTGGGCCTGCTGGGTGGAGTGGCTTAAAGTAGCATCAGGGCAAAAAAGATATTAGGAATTCTATGTGATATTAATATTCATACACTTAATAAGATAAATGTTTTTATTTCTTTTGAGCACAACAAGAGCTAGACACAACCGAATACACTCTGTGTACACCAAACTTCTATGAGGAGCTAAAAAACACTTTCAATGTCTTCTGGCTCATCATACCTGAATTTTATCCTTTGGATGTGCTTTTACAGTAAAATTTCTATTAAATTGTATTAGTCTCATCTGTTTAACATGGTGCCTAATGCAGATAATGCATCAGTACAGCTCTGAAATTCACATACACCTATTTTCCTAGTGCTGCACTCCAGGAGTGGATGAGCAGGTGAACGTACATGGCAGCTATTGCTTGTGGTTACTGATCAGAAGGGGGAGCCGTAATCATCTTGTGAAGGGACGGTTTTCTAAGAGGCTCAAGAGCTCAAAAACAATCTCAGTCATTTAGAGGGTTGTGATCATTTCACTTGCATTAAGCCAACTAAAGTTGTATTTGTAAAAGTAATGTTATGAATGTTACTATTTGACCTAGACACACAGGTTAGAATTGGAAACACAGGCTATAAAGTACAGTAATTGTTTAATTTTGAAAATATTAAGGCTTCAACTCAAAACTGAAACACAGTAGGGCTTAGAAATCTATTGAATTATTTATACCCCTCAGTTTAAAAACTTCCAGTCCAGGCGCAGTGGCTCATGCCTATAATCCCAGCACTTTAGGAGGCCGAGGTAGGCAGATCACCTGAGGTCAGGAGTTCCAGACCAGCCTGGCTGACATGGTGAAACCTGTCTCTATTAAAAATACAAAAATTAGTCAGGCATGGTGGTGGGCACCTGTAATCCCAGCTACCAGGGAGGCTGAGGCAGGAGAATCACTTGAACCCAGGTGGTGGAGGTTGTAGTGAGCTGTGATCATGCCACTGCACTCCAGCCTGGGTGACAGGGCAAGACTCTGTCTAAAAAAAAAAAAAAATCTTGAGGAAAACAGCTACAGAAGAGTTAATTTTCATGAATGTTTATGATAATCGTGTTATAAAATATGACTTTTTATACCATTTGAACAGGAGCATACTCATAGCTATGTGAAAATATCTCGGCCTTTTTTAATGAAGAGATTAGAGAGTATTGTGAGCAAAGCATCTTCTGGTGGGCAGAGCAATCCAAGTTCTTCAACTCCAGGTAATCCCATGCCCACAATCTTTTTGGCCTGGGTCCTACTGGCAGGGCACATTGCTACATTTAAACTTTATTTTCAGAGCCACTTTGACCTGTATCTGTTTAAGGAAATTTATATTTCCATCGGGACTGATTAATTTGTTAGACTCTGTAGCTTTATGTAAAAATGGGAGAAGTTAAGAAGAGTAGAGGGTTGGGAAAGTATTTTATAATATGAGAAGTTGCCTCAGATATCAGATGGCTGGCATCCACCTTATTCAAATGGCCTGTTATTTGCCATCCACATAATCACACTTAAACCATTGTGAGGAGCTTTGTCACTCTGTCTCCATAGCCTCCTCCAAACTCCCATAAGAAGCCTGTCCTCTCTGCGAGACACATAGTGATCCAGGTGGTTTGCCAGGGCTTGGACTCATGGCCTACAAACCCCCATTAGCAGTCATCTGACTTCAGTCATTCGTGCACCCACACACCACACTGCTCTTCATCTTTCAGCATACACACACATGTCACTGTCCCTGCATGTTCAAGTATAATTACCATAATCTTGACTATCTAGTTTTTTAAATTAGAAATTGGTTAAAAAAAAAGAACTTCAGTAAAACCAGGACATTATGGTTCACACGATGTATTAAGGAGTCACCGCTGCATTGTTTGAGAAACAGTTCCATACACAGCTAGGGATGATAACATGCACATGCCCCAAATATCCCCTATTTATATCTGAATGGCAAAACTGGTGAATGTTTTCTAAAACATGCATGCAATGTTTTTCTCTAGACTTACTATTTCATGTATTATAATATAGTTTTTGATTATATAACATATGCAGTCCATACATATAGAAAGTGCATCATAAATGGTTTTTGAATCAAGGAATGAAATTATGTAAAATTACAAACTTTCCTTTTGAGAAAAATTTAATATATTGAAACTCTGCACCACACTGTTAAATAACCAAAGAGCTTCAGCTCATATTCATTTGCCTGCTAACACAGCATAGTAATTACAGCTTAATCTATTTCAGTCCCTGGTGCAGCCCAGCTCAGCAGCAGACTTTGCAAGGCCTTATATTCTTTTCAAGCCAGGCAAGATGATGAGTTGAATTTGGAAAAGGGTAAGAATCATTCTCAAATATTTTAATTGCCTTCCCATATTGAGATTCTTAGCATGAATAAAACCCTGTCTTAGTGTGGCAGCCTTAAGAGTTACTACCATGTCAAATCAGTTCACCCTTCTTGAAAGATAAGCACATCTAAAACAAAAGCTCGCATAATGATAATAGCTAACACTTATTCTGTTTTCTATGTGCCAGACATTGTTGCAGGCATATTGTCCAATTTAATATTAATGAAACCCTTGGAGGGTTTTATTGGTTATTCCCATTTCATAGCAGAGGAGACTGACACACAGAAAGGTTAGGTGCTTTGGCTAATGCCACAGGCTGTGGCAGCGCAGGATTTGAACTTGGAAACACAGCCATACTCCTAATCACAATGCACACTGGGGTAGAATGTCAGTAATGGAAAGTGATTAGAGGTGTACCCCACCTTTTTATTTTTTAGAAGCTAGACATGCAGGAATGTGAAGTGACTTCCTCTCTCAACTTAGTGAAAGTGCAAATTCTAGAACCTGGGTCAGCTGACTCCCAGCTTAGTGCTGGTCTCACTTCTCAGAAAAGCTTTTTATGTCCAGTCTAAAGAGTAAGACCCCCTTCTTTGTGTCACAGAGTTTTACTTAACATGGAAAGGTGTTATGTAGTGGCTTTATAATATAAACCACAACATTATTAAAAAAAAGTCTCCAGCCTCAACCTTCATTATGTGTCCAGTTAGAAACCACGTTTGGATGTTAGTGCTAAGACAGAGATCTGGAAACGGAAGGGTTAGTGAGAAAGAGTAACGTTGTGGGAGAAAGTATATTATCCAAAACAAGAACACGGCTCCCAGAGCCAGTGGAAAATCAAGATACATTTTGTAGCCAAACGACAAGGACACCGCACATTTGCTATTTATTGGGTGTTTCCTTTGCAGCATTTGCCAGTCATCTCTCCCCAGGCAATTACTTTTCTTCCTATGTGAATAAAAGACATACTTCCCAGATGCCACCTAGAACCCATGGATGCTGCATTTGAGTTATATCATTCACAATAAATTGATTATCTTGTTTTCAGTTCTCTGCTGGTTGCAAAGCCTGCTTACACTTTATATTCTAAGTAGTTTCTTTCAATGAAACACGACATTGGAGGCTTAGGAAAGCTGGCAATACAATTTGAAATAATTTGTTGGAATTCTTGTTAATAGATTATGTCAATTTACTGACCTGAGAGAACCCATTAAAGGCAGAACTTAGAGACTGAGAATGATCTCCTTTAAGAATAGCGATTTATGACTAAGAAAAGACAGAAAAGGAGTTAATAGTCTCCTTTGTCTTAGAAAGAGAATTGCTGAGTAAGAGTGAAGGGAAGACTGAAAAATCACCTCAGAATGACGCTAAAGAAAAAGAAGCTCTTGGATCCTGAAGGGGGCAGATCTTTCTACTTTTATGACAAGAGCCATGTTTCTTGTCCAATTTGCTATGGAATTCTCTTTATTTGAATCATTGCTTTAAAAAATATTGTCTCCAAATTGATGTTGTATTAAAGTTGGCTAAGTTGTTGAACGGGGAGTTACATTTCTATGCAAAGTTGTGAGTTAAGCTTTTGGACTATGAAATCAGGTATAATGCAGAGGCATTGTCTTGATCTTAGGAAAACACTGTTGGTGAGACATACTTATAGCAGCCAACATGCCAAAGTATCATAAACACCAGCATGTGAAACCCTCAAAGTATGGACACCAAGAAAGACTTTGGTGACAATCTATCAGCTACATAGAAAGTGAGCCAGGCAGCGTAAGGATATATGACCCAAGGTGATTTTTTTTTTTGAGACAGAGTCTCGCTGTGTCGCCCAGGCTGCAGTACAGTGGTGTGATCTTGGCTCACTGCAACCTCCACTTCCCGGGTTCAAGTGGTTCTCCTGCCTCAGCCTCCTGGGTGGCTGGGACTACAGGCGTGTGCCACCACACCCAGCTAATTTTTGTATTTTTAGTAGAGACGGGGTTTCACCATGTTGGTCAGGCTGGTCTCGAACTCCTGACCTTGTGATCTGCCCGCCTTGCCCTCCAAAGTGCTGGGATTACAGGTGTGAGCCACCACACCTGGCCAATCCTGTTTTTAAGCAATTATTTTATCTCAGTTGTTCATTATCTTACTCTTTTTAGTATCCTCTGGATTATGCCTGCTTTATACACAGGTGTTTGATACATTTGGCTTCATCTGAATCAAGTGCAGAAAATGACACTACCAAGTAACTCTTTGAAGCAGAACCTCCTTAAAACTCTTATCAATCGGGCTGAGGCATGTGTTCATATTGCAGAGACCCATTTGTCTGTGTATTTTCACAGGTGACATTGTGATTATACACGAGAAAAAAGAAGAAGGATGGTGGTTTGGATCTCTGAATGGGAAAAAAGGCCATTTTCCTGCCGCTTATGTGGAGGAGTTACCTTCAAATGCTGGCAACACAGCTACAAAGGCATAAAACAAGACTCTGAACATACTACCTTCACACTCTGTAACCAACAATACAATGTGGTTCAAATAAGAATAAAGTGCTATTATCTTTACAGGTTTTTCTTTTGAAATGGATGGAGTTTTACCTGCAAGTCACAGCACTTTGCATTCATGATTATTAGCTTGAAACAGTCAGCTAAAAGATGGATGGGTGGAGACAGACAAGGAAGAGGCTCCTTGGTTCCTAGAGTTTCCGAATTCTAGGAGACCCTAGAGATGATCCAGTATAACCCCTGGTGTCACAGAAAGAGACTGAGTCCAAGGTGGGTTCAGCTGCTTGCCTGAAGTCACAGAGTTATCTGGTAGACAACAGCAGTGAGGACTTAGATGTCTTTTTCCTCTGGATTTGGGTGGCAACAGAGCACAGCAGGCCTACGAGGGGGTCAAGCAGAGCCTGGGAAATGAGGAATACAGATCAATTCCAAGCAGAGAGACAGGCAATCAAAACACCAATGAGATCAACCCAAATTAGGGGATGGTAGGATAAAAGATCCAAAGAAAGGGTGGTAGACAAAGGTCCAGCTCCCAGGCTGAGGGCCTCGGGGCAGAATGCAGTTTCATCCTAAGCCAATGATCTTCTGAGGCAGTTGCTTCATATATACCCCCTGCCCACCACCAGAGCTGCTCTTAGAGTGAGGTCAGGTGTGAGCCAGAGATAGCTAGAGATATGAGAACAAGAGCAAATTGGACAGGAAAGGGCTAGGAGGGAGATAGTGCCCCAAATTTCATGCCTTCTTGCCCATCTGGAAACCTCATTTACCAATTCAGAAATAAGGAATTCTGTACTTCCCAACTAAGTCATTATGGACGGAATATCCTAAGCAGCTTCCTAATGGAAGGACTTGAAATGATAGTGGATTTCTAGTTTGAATGGAAAGTTCAGGAAACCAATCTTCACTATCAAAATGGAATATTTAGGGTGAAGAAAATTTATGGTACTTCCTCAAATGACCCATCATGGGCAAAGGTTGGGAATGAGAGAGGCTAGGCCCCGAAACTACTTCCAAGGGGAACAGTTGAGAGTGAAGAGAAATGTTACAGCAGCTTCTTTCAGAAAATGACCTAAGTTGGCCTGGAGATCTCACACTCCATTGATTGGAAGGTCATGGTCTTCATGAAACTGCTGGGTATGTTTTTACTCTTGTGCCAAATAGGCTGTCCTTTAGAACTTCAATACAGGCATTAAAGGAGTAATTAAAATCCATCCCATTACTCTCCTGCCCCTGACCTCTTTTTTTAAAAAATTCATCAAATTTTATACTTTCAAGAAGAAATTTTTCAAACTGAGGACTATATTTTGCAAGTCTGTACCATTACACTCCTATAGCGGAATATAAGTAACACAATAGATATTTAGATACAGATATTAGAGCTGAAGGAGCGCAAGTAAAATTTGTTATGTGAGACGTAACTTACAGCCCAGAACAGCTCAGACGTTTTAATGCCATCCTTAATGGTGTCTTAATGAAGGCTTTCTGCAAGTAGAAAGTTGGCTGGATAATAGGCCATTAGACCATGAACAGAGATTTTAAATTTATATTTCCTTTTCATCTTACTTCTTTCCATTAAGCCTTGATGGATAAAAAATTATGTAGCAATTGACTGCAGCCTACACCAGACCATTTTCTGTGGAGAAAATCATCATAATGGTAGTTTGACCCTAAAACTCTTTGAAAGTAATTTTCAAAGAAAGACATCTTTTTTTCTTCATAAATCAGTTGTGTTTTATGAAAACATAAATGGTTCCCCTGTTTTGGAATGTTGCTGCAAATTATTTTTGCATCTGACATATAACTTTTAAGCTTCAAAGAAATACTATAAACTAGATGAAATACAAATATAATTGGATATAGCGGACTTGTTGAGTATCTTTTTAGTAGGGCAAGAACTTTCTGATTAGATAGATGGGGATGATACTCCAGAAAGATTTAGTGCATATTGTGGTGAACATTAATTATGGGCTGAAGTCTCCTATATAGAATAACTTTAATGTTAGTGCTTTAAAACTATTAAATGGACTTTCATAATTATACTCCACTAAGTTTTGTATGTCAGGAAGTTTTTAGTACCATTGACAACCTGAAATATAGGCCGCAGAGGCCGATATTGAGCACATTGATGTTATTCTATTTTAGCTCCTTTCTAGTAGAGGAAAAGCTGACATATCCATCATGCTATCAACCAGAAAGATTTACTAATTTCATTTTTCTGCATTTTCACTTACCCATAATAATTAATATGCCTAATGACAAGGCATTTAAATCACTTAAAGTGCCTTATGATTCATCAAAAATGTAATATTCCGTTTGGGGGTAAATGTTACTGTATAGTATTATAAAACTTTAACTGATCAGTAATTTGAACACAGTTTAATTTTGTTCTCCCCCAAGATAAAACCCGTCCCCTCCCAAAGCCTTGACAGCCTTGAGGAGTAATCAGCCTGGCTGGGAGAAAGAGAAGTGGGTTAGATCAAATAGCGGCACACCCTAGTGTCCTCTGCAATCTCATACAGGAAGATGGGCTTGGGGTTGCGGGGCATGAAAAGGTGGGATTCGGACTGGGCATGAGAAGGCGGGACTCAGACTTGGGTCAGAGAGTGGGGACACAGCAGAGACGAGCAGAAACCTTTTGCAGAGAGAATGCAGCTACCTGGATAGAGCTGAAGATGATGGATGAGGGGAATGTCAAAGGTCCCAGGATGCTGTGATCCAGCACGGAGGATCTGGATCCCTGGACATTCAGCTGAGCAGCAATGGAGACAGGAGTGAGAAAACCAGTGAGCTAGAGAATCCAGGTTGTGTTTATACAAATAGGAGGTCAGTTCCGGGAAGGGAAATCCTGCTGAAGGGGCAGAGCCCTAGGGATACTAACTGGGTCAGGGGGTCAGAGGAATAGGAGGAAAGCAGCTTTGCTCTGAGGTTGGAGTAAATGGACCTACAGAGAATTAGGGTGAAAACCTCTTTCTCAAAGGAACTATGGAATTGGAGAAGCAGACCTAGGAGGGGAAGCAAACTGAACTGGTTGGAGACAAACTTTGGTCTTAAAGCTCACGACTAACAGAGGGCTCTGGGTCAACAAAGGGAATCATATCAAGGAGCACCTAGAAGCATGCCACGTATATGGGGAAACTGAGCTTTCCTCACATGGGGCAAATGGGAATTGCTTTGTTCAGTGATTCTTCCAGTGTGGTGCCTGGACCAGCATACTCCTCACACCAGAAGTAGTCTTGGCCGGCCATGGTGGCTCACGCCTGTAATCCCACCACTTTGGGAGGGCAAGGTGGGTGGATCACTTGAGGTTAGTAGTTCAACACCAGCCTGGGCAACGTGGCAAAAACCTATCCCTACTAAAAATACAAAATTAGCCAGGTGTGGTGGTGCATGCCTGTAGTCCCAGCTACTCAGGAGGCTGAAGCACAAGAATGGCTTGAACCCGGCAGGCACAGGTTGCAGTGAGCTGGGATTGCACCACTGCACTCCAGCCTGGGTGACAGCAAGACTCCATCTCAAAAAAAAAAAAAAAAAAAAAAAAAATCATCTTTAAACTGGATTTTGAAGGATGAATAGAAGTTACCATGTGGAGAGGTTAAGAAACAAAAGATCTGTCACTTAAATACTAGGTCTAAAGACAATGAGTCCTCTTTCTCAAAAGAGCCCCCAGTCTCTATTCTTGTAAGGAAGACAGAGCAGTAAATAAATACAAGACCCCATGATAAATGCTGTAACAGGAGTATGACAACAGGTAATGAGGACATTTAGGAGTGAGAGGTTTCAATCAGGATCGAGGAGATCAGGGAAAGTCCGAGCTGCCTGGGAGTTAAGCAAGTGAGACGGGTTGGGTGAGTGCTATAGGCAGATGAGGAAGAGGCACTGCACCTAAGCACTGGAAAGTACACGTTTGTAACAACTGACCAGGCACCAGTCCACAAAGTATCTGGAAATTATCTGACCATAATATAATGTAGAAATCATTAAGAAAATGGTAACTGAAAAAAACTTTGTGCATTTGGAGAACGTGTATGTGTGCCCACACCCATATATGCAAATGCATGTATGCACATACACATATACTTCTAAATAATCCATGGTCCAAGAAGAAATCTTAATGGAAACTAGAAAATGTTAGAAATAAAAAATGAAAAAGACACTATTTATCAAAATCTGTAGTTTCGGGAAAGCAGCTATAAAAAAGTCCCACAAGGAAAGGAGAAATGCTAAAATTAATAAATGAAGCATCCTAATTATGTTTATCAAAATAACAGCAGAATCGACCCACAGTAAAGAACACCGAGAAGAGGAGGAGGAGGAGGAGGAGGAGAAATGGGCTGGGCACGGTGGCTCAGGCCTATAATCCCAGCACTTTGGGAGATGGAGGCAGGTAGATCAGGAGGTCAGAAGTTCGAGACCAGCCTGAGCAACATGGTGAAACCTCGTCTCTACTAAAAATATTAAAATTAGCCAGGCATGGTGGCACGTGCCTGTAATCCTAGCTACTCAGAAGGCTGAGGCAGGAGAATCGCTTGAACTTGGGAGGTGGAGTTTGCAGTGAGCTGAGATCGCGCCACTGCATTCCAGCCTGGGCAACAGAGCGAGACTCTGTCTCAAAAAAAAAAAAAAAAAAAAAGGAAGAAAGAAAGGAAAGAAAGAGAGAGAGAGAGAGAAAGAGAAAGAGAAAGAAAGGAGAGATGAAACCAAATAGAAGAGTATGAACAAGGCTATCCATTGGTTCTTTGAAAGGATTAATAAAATGAGCAAATCTTGGTGAGAATGAAAAAAGGTATGAATAAACATTATAAGAAAAAAGTAGGCTGGGTGCGGTGGCTCATGCCTGTGATTTCAGCACTTTGAGAGGCCAAGGCTGGCAGATCACTTGAGCCCAGGAGTTCGAGACCAGCCTTGGCAACACAGGGAGACCCTGCCTCTAAAAATAAATAAATAAATACATAAAAAATGTAAGTAGATGCTATAGATGTAGCAGTTATCTAAAAGATAAAATTATATACTATGAATCTTTACACCAATTAATTTGAAAGCCAAGAAAAAGAGACAAATTTCTCAAAAAATATGAATGATCTAAACTTAGAAGAAATACAATAACTGAATGATTTAATAACTGTTAAAGAAATCTAATGAGTACCTTTTTAAAACTCTTTCTACAAAAAAATCCCCACAAGACCAGATAGTTTTATAAGTGAGTTCAAAAACAATAATCTTATTCAAACTTTTTCAGGAAATAGAAAAATATACATGGGAAAATTATAACCCAATGTCACTCATGACTATAGATGTAAAAATTCAAAACAAAATATTCATAAACTGAAGCCAACACTGTATTAAAAAAAAGACTGCACATGACTAAAGTGGATTTATTCCAACAAGGCAAAGTTAATTCAACATTTTTTTTCAAAAGCCTGTTAATGTAAATCACATTAATAGGTTAAAGATGAAAATTTATATAAGTACAGAAAAACACAAAATTCAACAAATATTCATAATTACTTTTAGTTAATTGAGAATAAAAGAAAATCTTCTTCATTTCCCCCAAGTCTGGGAAACCACACACATAGTAGAGTATGGCCAGATGAGAAAAGTGACCTCAAAAAGGGTAAATAACTTGCGCAAGGTCATGTATCAGCTTCAATAGTAGAGCAAAGACTGGCCTGCGTCTTAATTCTCAACTTTTTTCCCCCACAATACCATGTTGGTGCCGGAATATAGAGCTTTTTGCAAGACAAGTTAAAATATTCAACAGTTGCCATTATATAGATAACATTTATTTGAATCTCAAACATTGCCTCTTTCCAAAATTCTCATAAACATTAAGTTGAGTAAAATAACTTCTCCCTTGAAGTTTTTCCATTTGCTAGACCTTATTCTCAGCTGCTACTTCCAGCGTGCCTAGTTGCTAAGGAAAAAGGAAAATGTGTGTCTAAACTTGAAACATTCTTCACACCATATCATACACTTTTCATATTTCACACCACGATATACTAACAATACCAAGAAAGGGCTGATTTTATATAGCATATAGATCCTCCCGTTAACTGATAGACTCTTTTTCTATTTAGATGAAACTCTTATCTTTATTCAGAAAGGAACTTGTTCTCTGTCAGCTTGTTACTGAGTCAAGAAGTGCTCACCGGGTTCAGTGGCTCATGTCTGAAATCCCAGCACTTTGGGAGGCTGAAGTGGGTGGATCCCTTGGGCCCAAGAGTTTGAGACCAGCCTGGCAACATGGCAAAACCCCGTCTCTACAAAAAATACAAAAATTAGCCGGGTGTGGTGGTGCATGCCTGTAGTCCTAACTACTCGGGACTCCAGCCCAGGCGACACAGTGAGACCCTGTCTCAAAAAACAGCAAAGCTATCTTTAACTTCCAAAAATGTCCAAACACCTTAGCAACATGTCTGCAGATATTGTTGAACAAGCCACCTCTTTTACGAAGTGCAATTTTGATTCCCCATCAAATAATTTTCTGTTGAGTCTTGATAATGTGTTCAACATTAATACGTATTTATTAAGCTTCTACTATATCCCAGACACTGCTAGGTAAGAGAGCTAAATGCCGCCATGGTACACAAATTCAAACGTAACTAATTATGTCTGTACAGGATTTTCTGAATTGAAAAATAACCAACACTTTCTAATTCTCATTAGCCTGGAAATTGAAACTTTAGATATATTAATAGAACATTGTAGTAATTTTGTGCTTTTTTTTTTTTAACTTGTTACTGAGTTTAATTTTAGAGACCTGTACCATTTTATTACAAAATGTAGAATAGATGAGTGACCCCATTTGGATTCCATTTCAAGCAGTGTTACTTACATTTGTGCCTATATTTTCCCACTTAAGAAAGTATCTTATCTGTGTATCTTGTGCTTTATTTCCACATTAGGAAGATTTTAAATGTTTAAAAATTATTTCATTGTTATGACACATCATCTTAAACATAATGCATAAAAAAGCAAGTATACTAAGGTAGCTCAGTTTGCCTTTTATATGTATTATTAATCAGCTCAAGTGGAATTTTCATAATGCATCAACTTTAAAATGTGAGCTAATATATTAGTATCAGCTCCAAAATATCCCTAGGTGGGTATATAGTAAACTTCAAAAATTAAGTTTCGTTTTTGTTTTGCTTTAAAGAGATAGGGTCTTTGTCACCTAGGGCTGGATCTCACTGCTGAGCTCAAGCGATTCTTCCACCTCTGTCTTGCAAGTAGTTGGGACTATAGGCACGTACCACCATGCCTGGCAAATTAAATTCTTTTTAGAGATGGGGTCTGGCTTTGTTGCCCAGGCTGGTCTTGAACTCCTGGCCTCCTCAGTCTTCCAAAGTGCTAGGATTACAGGCATTAAGTCACCATGCTCAGCCTAAGGCTTTTATATTTGCTCAAACAGATTAAAAACTTATGCACAAATTAATAGCCCTCTCACACACCATTCCAAAAAGACCTGGGTTGATGACTGCAGTCTACATCCCTAGTGACTATTCTCAATGAGCCACTGGGGTTCTAAACACCTCATACTCTGCTCACTGTTTCCCTGAGATCTGTAGCTCTTTTGCCATTTTAGTGAGGCTATTTCCTAAGGATCCAGACAAAGCATAGTCCTCCTCTGCTTTCAAGACAATATAGTTCTTTTTCTTAATCATTATACTTCTACAGAAACACAAAACCCAAACTATATTATAGAAATTCAAATTTGTTGAGAATCTTTAAGAACTTTGTTTTTGCATACTTTCCTTGTAATGTAGTATAGAAAGGCAATAAGGCATCGTCTAGATCTAGGTGAAACTCGTGGATTCAGTTGCCAGCTTGTCATCTGGGTTTGAATCCCAACTCTAACACTCAGCAGCAGTGTGACTTTAAGTCATTTAAACTCTGTACCTTGTATTCCTTATCTGTAGAACAAAAATTTCAATAGTATCTACCTCACAGGTTGTTGTGAGAACGTAAATGAGTAGATGGAGGTAAAGGGCTTAGGGCTTAGAACAGTGCTGGGCATGTAGGAAGTGCAAAAAAGAAAAAAAAAAAAAGGTATTAACCATTATTTTAAGATGGCCAGCTGACCAGGCTTGTTAGAATAATCCCCAATCTTGGAATGAATCAACTTCTGAGAAAACAAATCAGTCTAATTGTCTAATGTTCTATGGCCCAAGGCCCTCCGCCCTCTGTTCATAATAATGTATTTTTCTTTGTATATTTGACTTTGGATTCCAGTAGCAAAGTTGGTTCCTAGGTTTTGTTTTGAGACGGAGTCTTGTTTTGTCATCCAGGCTGGGGTGCAGTGGCATGATCTTGGCTCACTGCAACCTCCACCTCCTGGGTTCAAGTGATTATCCTGCCTCAGCCTCCTGAGTAGCTGGGATCACAGGCACGTGCCACCATGCCCAGCTAATTCTTGTATTTTTAGTAGAGACGGGGTTTCACCATGTTGGTCAGGCTGGTCTCGTACTCCTGACCTCGTGATCCGCCCGCCTCGGCCTCCCAAAGTGCTGAGATTACAGCTGTGAGCCACTGTGTCTGGTCATTCCTATGTTATCCTCTTGGGAATTTCCTGCTATGGAATCTCATTCTCAGATCTTGACCCCATTCCACCCACCAGTTAGAAGTGAAGAATGGCTGTTCCTTGAGGAAACATGGGCCCTATGTGGGGATCTACCCATTTGTTCTCTCATCCCCAATTCTCATTTCTCCAACTTGCTGGTGAAAGAGATCTTTCAGAATTTCTTCTTGCTTACGCAAGCTGGGTCAATGCCTAGTGCCTTCTTACTGTATGGTTCAAAACATTATGTCATCGAGTTTGCAGTATGAGATATGATCTTTCTTTAGTCTTCTTTGAGACAAGACCTTCCCTCAAGTTTTGTTACATTTGTTCACTGTAGATATATTTCAAGTGGAGAAATTCAGTCAACACATACTCACTGCAGATAGTCATCTAATGTTTCTAATGCCAAACATCTAAGCTGTCTTTCCCTTTCTAGAACTATAACATCCCCATTCTTAGCCCAATTATTGAGGTTAATCTGCCTCTATAGCTGGGTTTCAGGGGGAATCTAGTATAACCCAACACATGTATTTTAGCCCCTTGATCACCTGTACTAACTTATAGGAACCGGATGAGTTTGAAATTGCTGTGGTCTACCACATAGAGGCTCAATCCAGAAGAAACAGATCCTGCTGATAGAAATTGAGCTCCAAATCAAGCTAGGTTCACAAAAACCGAAGTTGGGTTTTGATATCGTTTTTGCGTTCATTTAAATAAGTATATAAAAAATAAGGCCAAATGTGAAAGTCTGCCTAGGAAAAACTGGAGTCTGCTTATTGTACTCTCTCTCTTAAAATACTCCCTTCAGACAAGCCCATGCTGAAATAGGATAGGTCTATTGCTAGTAGCACCCATTCCAATCACCAGGACAGTTTATTAGCCTTTTATCTCTAGAGAAAATACCAATCAATGGTCCCTAAAAGCTGATCTACACACTGGCATGTGTCAGTGATAACATCTCCACCAGGCCATAGCATTCTTCTCAGGTAAGTTCTACTACTATATGTCAATGAGCAAAGCCTTGAGCCAAGTCCTAGGTATGAGTGGTGTTAGGGCTCAGAACATGATACCCCAAACTATGGTGCTTTAGCATAGTAAGTACTTTAAGAGAGATTAGAAGGCCTCAGAAGCAGCATCAGAACCAAGGTCTCTGACCTTTTCCTGCCTTCCTGCTTCTTGCTCCTCTCTTCTCTAAAGTAAGTTGTAAAACCTAGAAATATTATTCCAACTTTCCCCCACCTTACTATGTCCTAAGACCCTCCTTCGATAAGGGTCCTGCCCCACGCCCAGGAAGAAGGAAAGCTACACAGAAAGACCCCAAGAAAGACCTGAACAGACAGGCCTTGAAGGTTTCTTCAGTTTATTACCACTAGATCACACCTGTTCATCCAATCACGTTTCTACACGGCTGTCCATTCTTCCTCAAACATAAGCATAAAAACAGACAGTTTTACCTGCATATTTAAGTCTTCATTTCCGAAGGCTCCCATGTCACATAAAACTTGGATTAAATACATTTGTTGTGTTTTTCTCTTGTTAACCTGTCTTTTGCTATAGGAGTGTTGGTTGTGACCCTTATGATGGATGAGGAAAGGTATCACATCTTTCTGTCCCTACAGCGGCCACTGAGAGAGGCTGCTCTGAAACTCCCTTCCTCCTCTCACTAACTGGGCGACAAGTTGAATTTTCCCCCAGATTATTCAGGGAGAAGGCAGGAGAAGCAACTGAAGGCATGGAAGGCATTGTTCTATGGTTTCTAGGTGTGCTCACGATATACTGGAACAGTATTATGTAGCTTTCACTATAGCTAGCATACTTAAATGCCATCAAATTTACACAGAAAGGATGAGGACAAAAAAAAAAGTCCTAGAATAAGTTGACATTTGAACTCTAATCTGTGGTGAACAGACTCCCAAGATGACAAACTTATATCCAGACCACAATTAAATGGCAAACATTACAGAATGGAAACTGTTTATAAATTTCTACATTTAGATTTTCAAAACTATATCCTAGTAAAATGCTGCCAACTTTCTTCTGATGTGAAGGATCGTCCTTTATTCTAATTATAGATCTCTCTTGGTGTAAGGTAAAAATATTCTTTCTTTTTTGACATTAGGTTGATAGTAAGATAGTAGAGTTTATTTTGCCCAGTACATGTTAAAAACTGTCAAACTTAGGTTGGACCCGTCCTTTTAATTTTTTTAATATTGAGAGTCCATATTAAGTGGTACAAAAGCTTGGAGACCACTGAAACCCAGTGCAGGCTGAACAAATTTCCATTCCCAGTGCTAGCCTAAGTTACTCATGCCTGACATTTACAGAAAAAAAAAAAAAAGTAGTAAACTAATTATCTTTCATTATTAAAAGAACATATTTTACTTTATATGTTTCCCTAAGATTTTAATTAAAATACAGTAGTTCTCCCTTACCCGTGGGGGATGTTAAAAGACTCCCAGTAGATGTCTGAAACCTTAGGTAGTGCTAAATCCGATATAGACTGCTTTTTCCCCATACATAAATATCTATGATAAAGCTTTATTTACAAATTAGGCATAGTAAGAGGTTAACAACAATAAGTAATAAAATAGAACAATTATAACAACATACAGTAATAAAAGTTATGTATATGAAATGTTTCTTTCCCTCAAAATGTCTTGTACTGCATTCTACCCATTTAATATTTTTGGACTACAGTTGACTGTGGGTAACTAGAACTGTAAAAAGCAAAACTGCAGATAAGGATGGACTACTGTGATTGAAAGAAGTATGCCACACAGAATGTTACAAAAATACCAAAGAATTACAGGCAGACAGCAGATAATGAGAATTCTTTTAAAAAGAGACACAAAATAGACAAGAAAAATAAACCATTTTTATATACACTATTTGTACCTTAATTATAAACCGTGGCAGTAAAAGCTTTCCGAACATTGGCAAGAAAAGCTGAAAAATTGTTGGTCTTCCTTACATTCTCTTGAAATTCTGCTAGGCCCTCAAGATGAGGGGCACTATCTGACACTAGGGGAAAAAAAAAAAATCAAAGACAATTAGAATAGATTTTTTATGGCAGAGAAGTGTTTCTAATTTAGATGCTCTCATCTGGTTTGAATGTCAATTCCATCTTAATGAAATTCTTTGAGCAAAAAAGGATACACTTGATTTTCACATGCCAACTATCTTTTGGATCTTTCCTTCATTTAATCTCTAAATATTCAAATCTGAAGTACTATAATCTTGCTTTAAATTTAAACAGATGGCACTCAAGGATTGAGAGTTTAGTGATGCAGAATGACCCTGCCCATCATCTTAAACCTATATATTTTAACTATTTAAACTTTTTTTAAAAACTGTTAAGTCATTTTTATCTGCAAAACTTTGGTCTGACTGACTTTTCATTTCTGACCACTGGATTTGAAAAAAAAAAAAAAAGAACAATTTTTTTTTTTTTTTTTGAGACAGAGTCTTGATTTGTCACCAAGCCTGGAAGTGCAGTGGTGCGATCTCAGCTCACTGCAACCTCCGTCTCCTGGGTTCAAGCAATTTTCTTGCCTCAGCTTTCTGAGTAGCTGGGATTACAGGTAACATGTATGTGCAGCTAACTTATATATTTTTAGCAGAGCCAGGGTTTCGCCATGCTGCCCAGGCTGGTCTTGAACTCCTGACCTCAAGTGATCCGCCCGCCTTTGCCTCCCAAAGTGCTGGAATTACAGGCGTGAGCCACCATGCCCAGCCTGAAAAAAGAACAATTTTCAGTGCCTAGCCTTAATAATTTACAATTATGAAAGAAATATCTAGAATTTTCCAAGTGAAATGGCAGGCATTAGAAAATGTGGTTGCTATTCCAAGAGTGGTATTTACAGGGGCTATTAATCAAATGAGACTCAAAGTCACAAATAACAGTATTATTCTTGTATGTAGTTGTACCAGCTGGTACACTGGGACAAGTCTCCAGTGAAAGTGGTCAAAGGAAAAGAAATTCACCCATTATCAGATTTCCAGCTCTCGGGTACAGACTGCTTAGGAAACAAGGCCCATGACCACAGCAGAGAAACAACAGCAAAGGGCATCCGGTCCAAAATGTATCCTGTATATTCTATTGTAATATACTGTCATGTACTATCAGATTATACCATAAGAGAATATCCAATTTAGAGAAAATTGAAAAGCTAGATAAGAGGTTTTTGGGGCTTGCTTTTTAAAATCTAGCACTAATTAGATTGGAAGATATTTATCTAGAGAGAAAAAAACCCAAACATCTGTATATGAATCAGATTCTCAAAATATAAATTCCCTAGGAACAGGAACTGAGCCACCAGGGCACAGGGCTGTGCTAGCTCAGCAGTTCACCTGAGTGTCTGTCAGCTACAAAGGCTTTAAGATGACAGCACAGGTGTAATGAGCTGAGAACCATTTTTATGAATTCCAATAAATTAAGGATTACTTGTACAGGGGCATTAGAAGAATAAACAAGAGATAAACATATTTCTATTCCCTTCTTGTTCACATTATTATCAAAGATATATATTCCTTATAAATCAAAGGCCTTTTGGCCAGCTGCAGAATCAGTAACTAACCTTTATTATCAATGGGTGAGATTTGCAGGATGAAATAGTTTTTCAAAAATGTATTTTTGGGAAAATAAATTGTTAAATTCTGGTGATTTTACATGTGACTTTAAAATGATCTACTTGGATAAGTTCTAATATTCACATTTAAGCAGCCATATTCTTTAAAGCTTCAGTTTTTAAAAAAGTTATCTAAAAGGAAAATTCATATTTGCACATGAATGCAGTGATTTTTAGATTTTTCAGACACTCTGGCACTGTGCCATCCTGAACAGATGCTACTTATTAAGGATCCTAGACAATATCTATAAATCAAGAGTATATTCACTTCCTTTAGAAGACTATAACCCAAGAAGCAAGACTGAAAAAGGAAGCAATAGAGTCTGGAGCTATTGCTTTCCTCCATATTACTTTATATTCTGATTGAAATAATATTTTGGAATGCCAATCTTAAATACCAGTTAGGAGATATTAGTACATACCTTCATAGTCCCTTGCTTCATTTAGATGCAGGGAAAACATAAATGGGCTCTCAGGATTCTTAGGGTCAATATTAGTGAATATAAACTGCAATTTCTCACCTGAAAAGAGATTGAACTATTTAGTGTGTCAAAGCTTTCAATAGCGATACCCTTTCTTACTCCATCTTGAATCAATATCTGCACTGCTAAGCATGTACAGTCACGTAACCAACATTTCCAAATGCAGAAGTTACAAATTCATTTTAAAATATATTATAGTTTCAATATGACGTCAAAAATACAGTCAACAAAAGAAAAGCTAGATAAATTGGACTTTGTTAAAATTAAAAACTTTTGTCCTTCAAAGAACACTATCAAGAGAAGGAAAAGACAACCTAAAGAATGGGAGAAAATATTTGCAAATCATTTATCTGATAAAGGTTGAATACACAGAATGTATTTAAAACTCCTACAACTAAAAGCCACCCAATTCAACAATGGGCAAAACACCTGAAAGAACATTTCTCCAAAGAATATATAAAAATGCCCATTAAGTACCTGAAAAGATGTTCAACATCATTAGTCATTATGTAAATGCAAGCCGAAACTACAATGAGATACCATTTCATACCCAGTAGGATGGCAAATAAATAAATGGAAAATAACCGTGTTGGTGAGGATGTGGAGAAACTGGAACCCTAGTACATTGCTGGTAGAAATGTAAAATGGTACAGTCACTGTGAAAAACACTTTGGCAGATCCTCAAAAAGTTTAAATATAGAATTACAATATGACCCAGCAATTCCACTCCTAAGTATATATCCAAAAGAATTGAAAACAGAGTCAAGTAGATAACTGTATGCCAATGTTCATAGCAGCATTATTCATAGTAGCCCAAAAGTGGAAATAACCCAGTGTCCACCAACAGATGAATGGATATAGTATATACATACAATGGAACATTGTTCAGCCATAAAATGGAATGAACTTGGCAGCTGTGGTCTTTTTTATGATTCACTAGGAGAACTCACAGGATTCACTCAGCAGCATATGGCCATACTCAGGGCTATGGTTTATTACAGCAAAAGGATATAACAAAATCAGCAAAGGGAAATGGTACATGGGGTACAGTCCAAGGAGAACCAAGTACAAGCTTCCAGAGCCTCTAATGAGCTTCCTGGTAGACAACACTTCACATGTGTTGTCGCAATTTGATGCTGAAGGAATTCGCACATCCTGTTTGACTGTACTGGGTTAGGACTCTTGAAAGCTTGTGCCAGGTTTCCCGTAGACTTTGCTCCATGTGCTATTGTTTCTTTGCTGATTCTGTTCTGTATCCTTTTGCTGCAGTAAATCTTAGCCATGAATATGACTATATGCTAATTCCTTCTAGTGAATCACCAAAGCTAAGAGTGATCTTGGGAAGCCCAGACACAACAGACATTGGCATACATTAGCGATGTACATGTGATATACATGCAACAGGCATCAAAATATTCATGTGTTTTAGCCTAGCAATTCCTCTCTGGGAAACAATACTATGAAAAACCATACAAAGAAAACAGGAAAGTCAATGCTCACCGGTTTACAATAGTCCCCCTTTACCCACCAGGGAGAAATACATTCCAAGACCCTCAACAGATGCCTGAAACCACAGATAGTACCAAACCCTATGTAAACAGATGCTCCTTGACTTACAATGGCATTATGTGCCAATAAACACATCAAAAGTCAAAAACCTTGTAGGGCAAAAATGCACTTACCACCCTGATACACTGATTATAAAGTCAAAAAATTGTAAGTTGAACTATCGTAAGTCAGGGACTGTCCATACTATGTTTTTTCCTATACATACGTACCTATGATAAAGTTTAAGTTGTAAATTAGGCACAGGAAGAGATTAATAACAACTAATAATAAAATAGAACAATTAGAACAACATACTATAATAAAAGTTATAGTTATCTGAATGTGGCTTCTCTCCCTCTCAAAATATCTTATTGTACTATACTCATCCATTTAATATTGTCAGACCATGGCTGAACATAGGTAACAGAAACCGTGAATAAGGGGGGATACCTGTATTTCTAAAACTGGAAAAACTGGCAGATTCCAAATGTTGGTAGAAGCAAAATATGTGTTAAACAATAGATAAATGGTTGAATAAACTATGCTATATGAATAGAATGAATTATTATACCACTATTTAAAAATTACCATTATGAAGGCTATAGCAACTGAGGAAATGCTCATAATACAATGTTGATAGGAACAACAAAAATTATTTGCATGTTGACAATCCTGCCAAAAATACATTTATTAAAATACTGAATGATAAATAACTAGAGCATCAGTAACTATGTTAGAATAATTTAAAAATTGTAATTTTTTCCTATTTTCTAAAAAGTTAATGTCATCATTTTAGTTGAAAATATTTTTTAAATTCTCCTCTATTTAAGAAAAGACGTACTTTTCTAATCTCCTGTGTTTTATTTATATTAACAAACTTACCATAAATTTTTCGAATTTCTAGTCCAAGTCGATCTTTATACAAGTCTGCAGATTTCTGCAGCCTTTTCAACCTCTCTGCATTCGCTTTATTAGCAGTAGAAATAGCTGTGATTAAAAAACACACACATATTAAATGTTTTAAATAGTAAATTAATGCTGAGTTAATTTTTTAAACTTAAAATCGACTATAAAATGATGCCAAGCCTATAAATCTGCTTTCATTTATTGTTTCTATATCTACCAGTTAGCTAAAAGAAGTTTTTGTTCATTCAAGTTGGAAGGAAAAACTGCCCAAGAAAATGTATACAGATAGTGAGAAGAATAAGCCTTGTCTTTCTTTATTATGTAGTAGCATAAATAAATAGGCCAGGGATTCGTATGGCTGGCATAGAAATAAACAGACTTCATTTATACTATTGTGCTTTTTCTAGATAACCAATTGCTTCATGGGAAAATGTTCTATTCCTTTAAGTGTAACTATTTCTTATAAGAGGTCAGCCTTATTTCATGAAAAAAAAAGTTTTTTCTTTTTCTTTTTTTTTTAAGTTAGTACAATAGTCCCTAAGTATACTTTAAAGTAGCACAATAGTCCCTAAGTAATGAGAAAAATAATTTCACAATTTAGACTTGGTTAAGAACTCCACATGAAAAAGCATTAACAAAACAAACTTTGCTATTTTCAGAAGATTTGAAGAATAGATTACCTAGTTTGTGAGCAAACAAGGCTCCTTTCTAAAAGATGCATTCATCTGAATATGAAAGTTCTTTATACAAAAGAGATTTTGCAGCATAAAAAGAGCACTTAATATTACCTAGCAGAGAATGTATGGTCAATAAATATTTGTTGCATAAAGTACACTATGGCTTGTCCAAAGCAAATTTTATTTAGGGACACCACTTCTCACTCTGCTTAATTAAAACCTTTTATCAGCCGGGTATGGTGGCTCACGCCTGTAATCCCAGCACTTTGGGAGGCTGAGGCAGGTGGATCACCTGAGGTCAGGAGTACAAGACCAACCTGGCCAACATGGTGAAAACCCTGTCTCTACTAAAAATACAAAAATTAGCCAGGCGTGGTGGCAGGTGCCTGTAATCCCAGCTACTCTGGAGGCTTTGGCAGGAGAATTGCTTGAACCTGGGAGGTGGAGGTCGCACTGAGTCAAGATCGTGCCATTGCACTCCAGCCTGGGCAACAAGAGTGAAACTCTGTCTCAGGAAAAATAAAAATAAAAATAAATAAATAAAACCTCATATCAATTTCATTATTACTGATTATATTAAAAATCACAAGAGAAGGCCCTTTAAGTTAAGGAAATAAAACCCAGTTAGCTAACTTTAATGACATCTTGCAGAGATGAGTGGCTGGTTATGCCCTGAGGTACTGTAATCCATTTTTAGCAATGAATTTGAACAGGCAAGATGTACTTAATAATGGTGAACCGTCACCACTTTCCATTTTAGATCAGTATGTTTACAACAGGAAACTTACTTTCCTTCTTCCTAGAATATTCTTCCTTAAGATCCTGGATATTTGCAGTCAGTACTTCCAATTCCTGCTTTTTGCCTTTTACTTCAGCAATCAATTTTAACAAGTTATCCTTTTTTTCTTGAATGAACTTATTTTGCCTGCTGATCTCTGTAAGAAGCACAAGGTATTAGCTAGAATATGCTTTGCTCTCTGACATGTATCTAAGAAAAGGCCAAAGTTTACTAACTTTCATAAAGATCAATAAAGAACGTTTCGACTGCTAAGCATTTTCTAATGATTCAAAATTTATAAAAGACAAAAAAGAAAAAAAATCCTAATCTATTTTTTCCTACTCATCTTTAAAAAAAGTGAGATAGAAAAGCTTCTTAAAATGAGAATACCAAATTAAACCAAGAAACAGAAAATCAAAAGATCATGACCTTTGCAGCTCCCCACTCCCAATAAGTACAGAAATAAAAACCACCAACAAAGATAACCAAACTCTATTTTTATTTTTATATTTTTTTGAAACACGGTCTCACTGTTGCCCAGGTTGGAACGCAGTGGCACAATCACTACTCCTTGCAGCCTCCCACCTTAGCCCCCTGAGTACCTGGGACTACAGGCACATGCCACATCACGCCTGGCTGATTTTTAAATTGTTTTGTCTCACTATGTTGCCCAGGCTAGTCTCAAACTCTTAGGCTCAAGCAATCCTCCTACCTCAGCCTCTCAAAGTGCTGGGATTACCAGGGCTAGCCACCACGCCTGGCCAACAACCAAACTCTAGAAGATGGCTTTACATAGTGCTTTGAGGAAAAGGCTCACTCTAATGCTATATAAATTATTCTGGAACATACCAAAAGACAGAAATAAGTGAAGGAAGACAGGTGGGCAGGCAAAGCTTACAATGTAAGCATAATTCTAAAGCTAAAACAAAAAATTAAAGATAGCACTGGCCCTCTACCCACAACTATATAAACTAATCTCACTTAAAAACATAGGTGCAAAGATGCTCAACAAAATATTAACTTACATTAAAAATAGTCCACCAAGAGCAAATATAGTTTATTCTAAGGATTTTATATAGTGAAGGTGTAATATTAGGAAAATCTATCACATGAATAAAAATTGAAGGAACATTTCATGTGAATTCAGCATCTACTCCTGACACTGATTCTTAAACTATAAATGGAAGGACATTTAACATGATAGAAACAAATCAAAAAACCTTTCAAATCTCATAATATATATTTGGCATTTCCAAAAGGAATAAAATAGATGCCAGTTAGCACTATTATTTAATATTTCCCTAGAAGTTTCTGGCCAAGACAAGATATTTAGCTGGTAAAACTATAAGGGAAAAAAAAGAACTATTTTTCATTATATGTAGACAATAGACATCTATCTAGAATACTCAGAAAAATCTAGTGAAAACCTATCAGAATTTGTGGTACTACACACCAAAAAAATCAATAGTTTTTGTACATAACACCAGTGATTAATACATAGGTAAGAATAGATGTTTATACTAATATTAATAGCTGTAATATTCGTTTTTGCACTTTGTTTTTATTGGTTTTATTAGTTTTTGCTATTCTGTGCTATTTTTAAGTACTGGCATACCTTGGCGATATTGCAAGTTCTATTCCAGATCACTGTGATAAAGCGAATATTGCAATAAAGCAAGTCACACAAATGTTTTGGTTTCCCAGTACATAGAAAAGTTATTTTACACTATATTGTAGTCTATTAGGCGTGCAATAGCATTATGGCTAAAAAACCAATGTACATATCTTAATTAAAAATATTTTATTGCTAAAAAATGCTAATAATCATCTGAGCCTTCAGTAGGCCCTAAATTTTGCAGGGGGAGGGTCTTGCCTTGATGTTGATGGCTGCTGACTGATCAGGGTGGTAGTTGCTGAAGGCTGGGGTGGCTGTGGCAATTTATTACAATAGGATAACAACAAAGTTTGCTGCATCAATCAACTCTTTCATGAAAGATTTCTCTGCAGCATACAATGGTGTTTGACAGCATTTACCCCTGGTAGAACTTCTTTCAAAATGGGAGTCAGTCTTCTCAAACCTTGCTGCTACTTTATCAACTAAGTTTACGTAATAGTCTAAATCCTTTGTCGTCAGTTAAACAATGTTCACAGCATCTTCACCAGGAGTGGATTCCATTCCATAATACCACTTTCTTTGCTCATCCATAAGAAGCAACTCCTTATCCACTCAAGTTTTATCATGAGATGGCAGCAATTCGGTCACATCTTCAGGCTCCACTTCTAAATCTAGATCTCTTGTGATTTCCACCACATCTGTAGTTACTTTCTCCATTGAAGTCTTGAACCTCTCAAAGTCATCCATGAGGGTTAAAATCAACTTCTTCCACGTTCTTGTTCATGTTGATATTTTGACCTCTTCCTGTGAATCATGAATGTTTTATGGCATCTAGAATGGTGAATCCTTTCTCTGGAAGGTTTTCAATTTATTTTGCCCAGATCCATCAGAGGAAATCACTATTTGTGGTAGCTATAGCCTTATTTCTTAAATAATGAGACAAGAAAGTCAAAATTACCCCTTGATCCATGGGCTGCAGAACGGATGTTGTCTTAGCAGGCATGAAAACAACATTAATTTCCATCAGCACTCTCGGGTGATCAGATGTATTGTTAATAAGCAGGAATATTTTGAAAGGCATCTTTTTTCCTGAGCAGAAGTTCTCAACAGTGGGCCTAAAATATTCAGTAAACTATGCTATATACACATGTGCTGTCATCCAGGCTTTGCTGTTCCATTTATAGAACATAGGCAGAGTAGATTTAGTACAATTCTTAAGGGCCCTAGGATTTGGGGAATGGCAAGTGAGCACTGACTTTAACTTACAGTCACCAGTTGCATTAGTCCCTAAAAACAGTCAGCCTGTCCTTTGAAGCTTCAAAGCCAGGTGTTGACTTCTCTCTAGCTATGAAAGTCTTAGATGGCATCTTCTTCCAATAGAAAACTGTTTCATCTACATCAAGAATCTGTTCTTTAATGATCTGTTCATTCAATGATCTTAGCTAGATAATTTGCTGTAGCTTCTACATTAGCACTGCTGCTTTCATCTTGCACTTTTATGTTATGGAGGCAGCTGCTTTCCTTAAATCTCATGAACCAACTTCTGCTAGCTTCAGACTTTTCTTCTGAAACTTCCTCATCTTTCTCAAGTCTTCATAGAATTGAAGAGGGCTAGAATCTCACCCTGGATTAGGCTTTTGCTTAAGTGAATGTTGTGGTTTGTTTGCTCTTCTATTCAGGCCACTAAAACTTTCTCTACATTAACAATAAGGCTGTTTCTCTCTTATCATTCATGTGTTCACTGAATTAGCACTTTTGCTAACTGGCGCAAGAGGCCAAGCTTTCGGCCTTTCTCAGCTTCTAACACACTTTCCCACTAAGCTTAATCATTTCTAGCTTTTGCTTTAAAGTGAGAGACCTATGACTCCTTCTCTCAGTTGAACACTTAGAGGTCACTATAGGGTTATCAATTGGCCTAATTTCAATACTGCTGTGTCTCAGGGACTAGGGAGGCCCAAGGAGAGGAAGAATGACAGGAATAGCTGGTCGGTGAAGCAGTCAGAAGTCACTCAACATTTATCCATTAAGTTCATCATCTTATATGGGTGTCATTCATGGCACTTAAAACAATTACAACAGTAATGTAAAAGATCACTGATTATAGAGCACCACAAGAAATATAATAATGATAAGTTTGAAATCTTGTGAGAATTACCAATATGTGATAGACATGAAGTCAGCACATGCTGATGGAAAAACGATGCCCATAGACTTGCTTGACACATGGTTGCCATTAACCTTTAATTTGTAAAAATTGCAATATCTGTAAAGTGCAATAAAGGCAAGTGCAATTCAACAAGGTATCCATGTACCAAAATACTGGCCTTTTACATCTGTCTCACATATTGGCCAGCACCTCATTACTCCTTCTTGGCTTTAATCCCTCTACCCTCCCTGCCTTCCCCATGTCCCTGTCACTATCTGTACAAGTTCTTCTTGCCCTAGCCCTTTTAAACACTCAGCTTCTGCAACTACCCACCCCTTTCTTCTGCACATGCTCAAAATAAAAACAATAATGCCTGTGCATAAACCTGGCCAGACTTCTCTGCTGGGAAAATAACCCTGGCACGGCCACTTCTTCCTCTGTTTGTCGGAAGAAAGATACAACTGCTGCTACTTGGGGCCCACTGCCCAGAGACAGTGTCCCCAAAGTGTCCATCAGGGGACTAAATAAGGCAGGAAGGCACAAAAAGCCTAAGAGCTCTAGGGCAGAGGTTACCAAGGTCAAATAACCAGAGCCAGTAGAGCTCAAGGGTGCTTTATAATGTGTTTTTGAATTTTTGAGTTAAAGATTTAGTTTTACTAATACTTAAATGAAATCTAAACACTTTAAAATCAAATGTCAGTTAGTAATACCAGTGGTCTAGAACTGTATCAAATAAACTAAACTATCTACACAGTCATTTAATTCCAGTATTTTAATTACAAGTAAATATGTGCTCCACGGATGAGTAATTTTGTTCTCAAAGTTAAACAAGTTAGTCCACCACCAAATTTATGAAGACCTTAAATACCATAAATCTTCAAAAGAGAAATACACTATGATCTGTTTCCCAAATCGAAGTGAGCATGGAATTCTCAGTGCTTGAACAACATCTCTCAAGACAAGCATTCCTCAGGCAACAGGGAATTCTCGTTTACAGAGGTAACAAACAGAAAATTCAGAATCAACCTAGATCAAGAAATATGTAGCCTCTGTTTGAAAAGAACTGCAAAGCTTGTCTGAGACACATATTTGATCTGGATATATGAAGAGATATTTTATGCTTCTAAATATTATAAAAGACATGCCAAACAAATGTTGGCATTTTTAGGAAGTTAATATGATAAATGAAATATCAAATCAATGTTCAAGAGGTAGATTATTCTCTAAACAGTGCTGAAATCCAAAGTAAATTCTTTAGTCTTTTACTACTTTTTTAAAAGAAGAGGAAAAAGACTCAGCAGTTCAGTAACTTGCCCAAAGCTGTATTTGTTAGGATGAAATAATAAGGGCCAGGCACGGTGGCTCACGCCTGTAATCCCAGCACTTTGGGAGGCCGAGGCGGGCAGATCACGAGGTCAGGAGATCGAGACCATCCTGGCTAACATGGTGAAACCCCGTCTCTGCTAAATATACAAAAATTAGCTGGGTGTGGTGATGTGTGCCTGTAATCCCAGCCACTCAGGAGGCTGAGGCAGGAGAATAGCTTGAACCAGGGAGTCAGAGGTTGCAGTGAGCTGAGATCGCGCCACTGCTCCAGCCTGGTGACAGGGCGAGACTCCGTCTCAAAAATAAATAGACTGCATTCAAACTCAGGTCTTGACTTCAAAGACAATGCTTTGCTCATTAAACTATCCTCTCCCAACAATGGGCTACCATTTTAATCTCAAGAGGAAGACACAAATACAAATTCCTAAGAAAAAAAACAGACAAAGGCATAAACAGATGAAACACAGAATGCAGATGGTTACTAAATATGGAAGATAATTTAACCTCAGATTAATCACAGAAATGCAAGTAAAGCAGTAAGATTTCAATTTTCATTTATTACAACAATGTTTACAAAAATAACAACAAATGTTGAGAGGAATGCAAAATGCTAAGGTCCTTCTAGAAAATATTTTTGACATTGTAAAATAAAAGAGCCTTAAGAGTAGTCACCTCCTTTGACCCAGCAATTTCATTTTTACAAAGTTACCCTAGGAAAATAGGCTATATGCAAATATTTATATTAAAAAATTCTTTTTCAGAATTTATAATGAAAAACTGAAAACATCTTCAATGGCTAACAAGTAAATGATTTTTAAAACATGGTATATCAATAAAATGGAATGTATTTTCAAAAAAATAGGAATGGGAAAATACTCTCAAAGTTGGGAAAAAAAGATAGTTATATAGATACCATGAATATAATTATGTTAAAAGTCTACATAGCTCATGAAAAATAAAAGCTAGAAAGTCATTTTGTTAAATGTGGTTCTCAACATTACAGGTTAAAATTTTGTTTACTTTTCTGTATGTTCTAAGAATATGAACATGATCATATATTAAGTCAAGTATAATTTAAAAATAAACATCTTACTAGAAAGAAAAATGCTACTCTTTAAAGATAAGAATTAGGTAGAATTGTACTATACAAGAAATCCAGATTGAAAGTCAAAGTTCTCAATTCTGATCCAGCTCGTCAGTTGTTACTCAAGGACCTCCGTCAAAATCACAACTTCTGAAACTCTTTTCCTCAATTGTAAAATAGGGATAACAGTGGCTACCCCATTCCCTGGGGTTAGAGAATTCAGTAATAATAACACAAAAACTTTTAAAGTAGGGACACATAAATACTACATATGAGAGTGTTTTCATTATAACATTTGAAGAACTGTGTGAATTTGGCGCCCTTGATGCTGTGTGACAATTTTTTTTGAGACAGAGTCTCACTTTGTCTCCAGGCTGCAGTGTAGTGCCATGATCTTGGCTCACTGTAACCTCCGCCTCCCAGGTTCAAGCTATTCTCCTGCCTAAGCCTCCCGAGTAGCTGGAACTACAGGCGCGCACCACTATCCCTAATCTTTGTATTTTTAGTAGAGACGGGGTTTCACCATGTTGGCCAGGATGGTCCTGATCTTTTGACCTTGTGATTCACCCGCTTTGGCCTCTCATAGTGCTGGAATTACAGGCGTGAGCTACCGCGCCCGGCCTGCTGTGTGACTATTATTGCATGTGTACACACTTGGTTGTCTTATTCCCAGGACCAACATTTCAAACTTTCACTCCTACTCGCCAGAGGAACCCTTCCTTGCGTTTTCACTCCAATGCAGGTCAGTATGGTACAATGGAAAGAGCACAGACACTATGGTTGCAATCTTAGATCCTCTATCTACCCCCAGACCTTAGGCAAGTTTCTTAACCTCAGTGAGCTTCAATTTCCTCATCTGTAAAACAGGGATAATCTCTGTCTTAGACAGACTTCAGGGTTTATAATAACTTAAAAGCCAACCCATAGTAAATGACTCTCACCTTCAACAGATGATCTTCCTTCTTGTGATAATTAGAATTTATGGCTCCAGAACTTTAGGCTATTTTGTTCTCTGCAGTATCTTCCTAGAAGATTACCTGGTATAGAGCAGTAGCTCAACAAGTATTTAGCCAGTGAACAGATTCCCTCCACCTTTCTTATTCCCAAAATAATATCTATCTCAGTCTTTACCTTACTGGATCTACGTGTGACTTCCAGTGTTGACAACACCCTTTCTTGCTTCTCTCCTCTTTTAGTTTCAGTGACCTTCTCTCTTACTTCCTCTGTTCTCCAATTACTAAGTCTATCTTTACTGGTCCCTTCCATTTACCCCTCTCTCAAACTGTAGAGAAAACGTAAGGCTTTCAAGATGAGTGAGGCTTCTGGAGTTAACCTGATGATCAAATCATAATCTCTCTGGGACTGTAATATCAGTACAGTAGGAATAATAATAATAAATAATACCAACCCTGGACAACTGTCATGAGGACTGAAGGAGATGGTCAATGTAAGACATTTAGCATAGTATCTGGCATACAGTAATGAGTAAATAAATATTATTACTAACCAAGGCTACCTTCTTCCACTCTACATATTCTTCCATAGCTTCAACTCCCCAAATTCATTAAAGACTCACAAATCCCATCTTCAGCAAAGACCGCTTTCCTGGCTGGCTTCCAGATGAATATATCCATTGCCTACCAGATATCGCCACCTGAAGACTTGCTGCACAATAAACTCAACATATTCACCCAACACATTTAAAACTGAACCCATGTATGTTTCCTTCCCACCTATAAAAACATGCTCCTCCTCTCTTTCAACCCCTCACTTAGTAAATGCATCACCACTGATTCATACTCCATGTCAGAAAGAATCATCCTAGACCACAACATACTCTCACCTTCAGGCCAACAGTCTTGAGTCTAAGTCCTCAGACCTGTCACTGGTCCAAGCCATACTCATTATGTGCCTGTACTATTACACTAAGTTTTTCCTTTAACTGGTCTCTTTATGGACAACAGTCTTACTCCCCTCCTGTTTATTGTGCATGATTACTAGATTGCTTCTTCTGAAATAAAAATCCAGTATCATTTTCCAGGTTGAAATCCTGCAGCAACTCTTTATCTCCTGAAAAACAGTCTAACCCCCTTTGCCCAACATGGAATGTCCACCATCTGGCCAACCAGTTCTACCAGCCACTTCTCCGCCACTCCCCATCCACAGTGTATCTAGTCATCCCAGAACCTAACAAACTCTCGTGTTCCTGCCACATTCCATGTGCTGTTTCCTCTTCCTAGAATGTAGTGTTGACTCTGTTAAACATCCCTAACTCTTCTGTATGTGATCTCCTCCAAAGTAGCGTGGTATAATCAGATTGTAGGTTCAAATCATATTTCTCTTCATTATCAGCTATCTAACCTTGAGCAAGCTGCTTAACCTCTCTGTGCTTATTTTGTCATAAAAGTCTAACATGTAAGGTATAAAAGTCTAACATGTAAGGTATATCTATACCTCTTAGGGTTGTTGTGAGGATCCATGAGTCAATATATGCAAAGAGCTTAGAACAGGGCCTGGCACGTGGTATACAAGATAATGGTTAGCTATTAAATATCCTGCAATCCTCACTGGAAGAATCAAACCCTCCAGATTCCATCCTCATCCTCACACAGCATCTATTACATTATTATAACAACAATTACAATTTTTTTTTTTTTTTTTTTTTTGGAGATAGGGTCTCACTCTGTCGCCCAGGCTGGAATGTAGTGGCATCACAGCTCACTGCAACCTTGACCTCCTGGGCTCAAGAGATCCTCCTGCCTCAGCCTCCTGAGTAGCTGGGACTACAGGTGTCCGCCACCACACCTGGCTAACTTTTCCTTAATGTTTGTAAAGACAAGGTCTCACTATATTGCCCAGGCTGGTCTTGAACTCCTGGGCTCAGGCAATCCTCCTGTCTCGGCCTCCCAAAATGCTGAGATTATTTTGGCTCAAGCCATTGAGCCTGGCACAATATATTTTAACTGTGGTTTCCCCATCTATATCCTCCACAATATTGTGAGTAGATTATACTTTATGCACTGTTTTCTCCTAACTGCTGGGCAATAGCCGTTGTATGTTCATTGAATTAATTAAACTTGGGTAAATTGTATTTCTGTTCAAGTATAAACTGATTTTTTTTTTTTTTTTTGAGATGGAGTCTCGCTCTGTCGCCCAGGTTGAAGTGCAGTGGCACAATCTGGGCTCACTGCAAGCTCCGCCTCCTGAGTTCATGTCATTCTCCTGCCTCAGCCTCCTGAGTAGCTGGGACTACAGGCACCGGCCACCACGCCAGGCTAATTTTTTGTATTTTTAGTAGAGATGTGGTTTCACCATGTTAGCCAGGATGGTCTCTATCTCCTGACCTCGTGATCCGCCCGCCTCAGCCTCCCAAAGTCCTGGGATTACAGGCCAAGTATAAACTGATTTTTAAAAGAAAAATATTGATAACGCTTTTAGATTTTAGACTATATAGAGCATAACTTCACACTATAGATAATCTTTAAGAGTACACTTTGAGACTCACAGTAGTAAAACTGACATTTCCAAACTTAATTTTCTAATGCCTAGGGATCCTACAAAGAGGTAAGAACTCAAACTCAATATCACTCTTTCACACACATGCAAACAAAAGTGGTTTTCCTTTTTGCTTATGGTTACAGAGGGAATGAGAGAAGCAGTGAAGGGCATGGAAGCTTCAGGGCAGATTAGAAAGTAAACATGGGTAGGCCGGGTGCGGTGGCTCATGCCTGTAATCCCAGCACTTTTGGAGGCCGAGGTGGGCGGATCACCTGAGGTCAGGAGATTGAGACCATCCTGGCTAACACGGTGAAACCCCATCTCTACTAAAAATACAAAAAAGTCGCGCATGGTGGTGCACGCCTGTAGTCCCAGCTACTTGGGAGGCTGAGGCAGGAGAATCAATTGAACCCAGGAGGCAGAGGTTGCAGTGAGCTGAGATCGTGCCACTGCACTCCAGCCTGGGCAACAGGGTGAGACTCCATCTCAAAAAAAAAAAAAAAAAAAAAATAGTAAACATGAGTAAAGTAAAAGTCTAGCAAATAATCTACTTGGGTAACAAAGTCAAATACCTTCATGGGTCACACAGCAAGTGAAGTGGGTAAGTCAAGGCTACCCATTTTGCAAATGAAAGAACATATACCCCATGTAAGGACATTCTAGTCTAATATTGTTTAAAACATGATGCCTTTAAACCGAGTATCTCTAGTGGAATTTGAACTGTGGACACAAGTTTGTGTCCTGTGTGTAAGGACTCAGTAAAAACTGCCAGGTCTCAGTAAAAGCTGCTGATTCACTCTGGACAACCTGGAGAGTGGTAGAAATAAGATGGCAAGAATAGGAGTAAAACTATGGAGAGAAACACTGACAGAGTACTAACAGAGCTGAGAGAACTCCAGCTTTTCAATCCCCAGGCTGGGATTTCCAACGTGAAAACTCATCTTTTAAAAATTACTGGCATTTAAACCTCGGCACTGACAAATCCCACAAGTATAGTGCTGAGTGAAAAAATGGACAGAAGACATACAAGAGAATGCCATTTATATAACATTCAAAAACACAATACTAGAGGCCAGGCACAGTGGCTCACACCTGAAATCCCAGCACTTTGGGAGGCCAAGGTGGGCAGACCGCTTGAGCCCAGGAGTTTAAGACCAGCCCACACAACATGGTGAAATCCCATCTCTACAAAAAATACAAAATTAACCAGGCGTGGTGGCATGCACCGGTGGTCCCAGCAACTTAGCAACCACTCAAGTGGGAGTGTCACTTGAGCCCAGGAGGTCGAGGCTGAAGTGAGCCCAGATCATGCCACTGCACTCCAGCCTGGCTGACAAAGTGAGACGCTGTCTCAAAAAACAAAAAACCTCCATAATACTAAACAATATATTGATAGGTTAGTTGTGGAAGGTGGGAGAAGAAGGTGTAACGTAGGATGTTCTTTCTTAAGTTGTATGGTATGTCAATGTTTATTCCTATATATAAGCACATGTATATGTGTTAATGTGTACGTATTTTGTGTGTGTATGTGTATGTCTCTCTCTCTCTCTCTCTCTCTATATATATATATATATATATTTTTTTTTAAATTTTTTGTAGAGATGGGGTTTCACCATGTTGCTTGGGCTGGTCTTGAACTCCTGAGCTCAAGGGATCCACCCATCTTGGCCTCCCAAAGTGTTGGGATTACAGGCATGAGCCACCACATGTATATATATGTGTGTGTGTGTGTGTGTGTGTGTATACATATACACGTATATATACACATATATAAACATGTATATATACACACACACAACATATACGCACTTGTGCACACAAAATATGTTGTCTTACTTGTATGAGATTTCATGATAAAGACGTATTATCTAAAAAAACCCATGATTTATACTTTTTCACATACGATTTTGATATTCCAGGAACATCTCAACCATTCGTTCTTCTTCCTTTAATTTCACAGACAGCTTTTCTGAAAGAGAAATTGAACTTTCAATTCAGCTGAAATGATGCTAAAAAATAAACTAGAACAGCAAAAACAGCATGATACAAGTTAACATTAGGTACCTGCAAATGCTTTGATGGAGTCCTTGTAGGTATCTCTTAGTCCCGCCATCTGACAGGAGGTGTCCGTACTTTTGAATTTATTCCAAAATTCATTTATGCTTTTATCGAACAGTGCCAGTTCATCCTCTACCATTATGTAGGACAATGCTAAAAACAGAATACACATTGCATTTTTTAAGTTACTGAAATAAAATCAGCCACATATTCCAATCAGGTATACAGTATTTTGGCAATTTGTCCTTTGTTAGAAAATAGCAACTTATCTTTAATTCTAGGTATTCAAGGGTAGATCAAGCAACCTGGGCTTAACTGTTGTTAAGGTGCAGCAAGAATTCAGGATACCTTTACCTTCTAGCAGCTTGTTAGTAGGTAAGTGTAACTGCACAGGACACTTACACGCGCTATGACCCTGGGTCCATTTTCTCACAAGTAAAACCGTTGACTTCTAAATCACCTTTTCCAACTCTAACCCTTTCTGATCAGAGATCATCAGTATCGCCAGGTGGCCGGCACCCTCCCATAGAATAAGACCCCACACCTCTACCCGGTTTCTCTCCTCCACCTCAGAACAGTAAAAGTTAACAGTAAAATAGGGACTAAGGTGGGAGTTGAGCAGGTTCTGCCCAGGATGTGTGCAAGTCACCTCGGGCCTCAGTATCCTCTGTAAAAGGAGGTCCTGGGAGAATCCTGGACCCGCCAATACTCTGCGACGCTAAAACCTTCCCAGGAGGACCAAAGATATCCCTGCAGTGAAACCCAGAGCGCTTTGGGTTCGCAGCTGCCCACTCCACTAGGCTGTGAGGCCCAAACAGCAACAAGATGCGCATTTCACAAACGCCGCCGCAAATACACACGTTCCGCCTCCAAACTCACTTTCCCCTATCGTAAAGGCGGGCCGAGGAGCCCAGCTCGGCGCCCACCTCCCTCACCTTCGCAGGCGGGCCTGAGTCCCTTCGCCTTCCCCACACCAGATCCGCGCCCACTCTAGCCAACAGCCGAGCTCCAGACTCCGCTCCCGCAGCCCCGCCAACTTTCCAATTTCAAACCTAGTGCACTTCCCGCCACCCGCCTCCGGGCGCACGTTCGCCTTCTGATTGGCCGATAGCACAGGTTCTTCATGACAGGATTGGTTGAACTCACCCTTGGATTCTCGCGGGGAAAATGGGGGAAAAGGGCATTCTGGGATTCGTAGTCCTTTTCTGAACAACAACCAGCGTCTCCACTGTGACCCGAAAGTATTAACAGCACCCGAAGAGCTCGCCCACAACAAGTCATTCATCGGCTTCAAATAAAGGTTTCTGGAACAAATATATATATTGACCTTTAATCGTATCTTTTGCAAGAAATATATCCTCTTCTTTGTATTCACCTTGTAAAGTTGACTTCAATTATGAGTGGGCAGGAACATTCAGGTGGTCCTCAGAATAGGTTTTTACTGCTTACAAAAATATTCCTTCTTTTCTACACCCCCAGCTTCTCTAACACTGTTTTTGAGGCCTAATAGAACACTATGTTACTATCTTGCAGAAGTGGAAGAAACTAGAGCACTATCAAAATCACCTGCTGTGTTCCTCGAGGACAGGAATGAGGCACAAGGTATTCAACTAGGATTTGCCAGAGTAGACAAGCTGCAGGGAGTCTGAGTTGTTCAGAAACTCTGAAAGGTGACATGGATTCGGTATTTGAATCCTTCTTGGTAAAGCTGAGGAAGAAAGAAACTAGGGAAAGAACCTAGAGAATACGCTTTCTGAAGAATGGAAAATAAAGCTGGCCAAAATAATGAGGTCAAAGTTATTATTTTCATCTTAGACTATGGTATGTTTGTGAAAATAAAATCTGTTATTATACACCAAAAGATCATTACTATACTAGTTTCTTTTCATTTTCATCAACAATACAAACACCAACAAGAAATAAATATGTAAACAACATGCTCAGAGGACCAGATATTAGCCATTCTTTATCCAAGAACTAAATTAAGACCTGTGAAACCAGGACAAGTTATTATGAATATTTAACACTTCACAATATGCCCAAAAGTCACCTTGCAGCCTAGAGACTGCTATTAATACAGTTAGACATACAGTTTACTACGATAAATCTCCTTTCATTTCCAAGTATTTTCCCAAGAACTTCTGATTTTATATATCTGATACTATTTACCTTAAAGCAAAATTTTATGAATCGAGCCTCTCAGAACTTTAGCTGATTGAGTGCTGGTACTCATTTTTAGGGTTTCCACAGTACCACATTAGTGAAGACAGTACTTAAGAAGATTCATGGAAGGGGGCTGACTTGGTATCATGTTGATGAATTCCTCACTAAGTTTTTACACTGGTCTTTATCAGACTGTTTAGTGAAGATTCTTGCTCTCTTTGGGTCTTCAGCTAAGAGGGGTGATTGCCCTACCAATGTGTGGTTATTAGGGCAGCCTCAGGGTGTCTATTGTTTTTTATTCTTTGAGTGCTCCTCCCCAGTCAGGATGTGAGGAAGAAGTTTCTTTGTCATTTGTCAAAATTTTCATTTCTGAAAGACTGGCTGAATAATTTCTCTCGTATCCCCAAGGATAGCTAGAGACAACCAGCTCTTCTTTCTGCTCAGTGCACAGAATAGGGCCTCCAGCTTTCTCAGCATTAAGAAGGGGAAAACAGACCCACCGATCCATTATTATTCACACAACTCCACCATCACCACCACCAACATATTACGTGACTTTCATTTCAACTCAACCAGAGTTTATTGAGTTTCTATTTTGTGCCATGTACTGAGCTGAGCACTGCCTTCTCTGGGATATACAGTCTGTGACCCAGGGTTAGGTTTCTGCAGGGTGGGGAATAGAAAGACGCCACATGTTCCCAGGCTGGAGGTGTTTCTAGATGGTGGTTATAGTCTTGCTCAGACTGAAAGCTCTATTGCTCCTCCCCTGAAAACTTAATTCTTTCTACGATGGGTGAAGGATAATGGGGTATAAGGATAAAAGATCATTGTCCTCTATTGCACATATGCTTGCTGGGTAGATACTTTGCATTTTCGGGGCAGAGGTAAGGATAGAAATGATCATGAGTAATGCCATGGTTGAGACTATAAGTTCCCCACCTTTAAGTATAAGTTTCTCTTTATGACATTCACATTTATGCTGACATTCACATTTACATTTTCAACATCCATTCACTGAGAAAATCAGAAATGACAAAAGTTACTATGAATTCAAAGGAGGAGTCTCTTCTTGCAGATTCCAGGTTGAGGACCTATAATATTGAAAATGAAAAGATTCTCGAACAGAAATTTTCAATCTTCTAGATTTCTGAATGGCCTATGTCAAACATTGCAATAGATGATTTAAGAAAGTAAGTTTTCTGACAATTGCTATAAAGTACAGTATCCAAAGTGGAGTCAATGCCAGGTTACACCTGGACTCTTTCATCTCCTTCCCAAAATTAAAAAAATAAAATAAAATGAAGGAAGGAAGGGCTGGGACCTTGTATCAGTCTGTTCTCACATTGCTATAAAGAAATACCTGAGACTGGGTAATTTATAAGGAAAAGAGGTTTAATTGGCTCATGGTTCTGCAAGCTGTACAGGAAGAAGAGCAGCTCTGCTTCTAGGGAGGTTTCAGGAAGCTTCCAATCATGGCAGAAGGCGAATGGGGAGAAGGTACTTCATGTGCCAAAGCAGGAGCAAGAAAGATCAGGGGGAGGGGGAGGTGCCACACACTTTTAAATAACCAGATCTCATCAGAGCTCACTCACTGTTGCAAGGACAGTACCAAGAGGATGGTACTAAACCATTCATAAGAAATCCACCCTCATGATCCAATCACCTCCCACCACTATGCCGGAGGTCTGATATGGTTTGGATCTGTGTGGTAGAAGGAAGTCACCAAATTTTATCCCCCAAAAAGAAACTATAAAACTGGACCAAATTATCAAAAACAACCATTTAAGTGACCTGGAAAATGACAAACTAAGAAGCATTTATTCATGAAAAACTATTCAAAAACATTATGCTAAGTGAAAGAAGCCAGGTGAAAAAGACTACATATACTATGATTTTATTTACATAAAATAACCGGAAAAGGCAGATTCCCAGACACAGAAAGCAGTTCAGTTTTTGCATGGGGCTGGGAGCAGACCCAGGCACTGACTGCCAAAGTGCATGAAGAAACTTTCTGGGGTACTGGAGATGTTCTGAAACTGGTTTGTGTCAATTACTGGCAACTCTATAAATATATTAAAAATCATGGAATTATACATTTAGAATGAGGAAGTTCATAGTATATAAATTGTAACTCAATAAAAGTGTTAAAATTAAAAATAAAAGATGAAGGATATCAGAGCTTTAGAAGAAAAAAAGACTACATCTCCCAAGCACTCAGAAAATATTCAATATAGTAAGAAAAATATCCAGGTTATTTTTATTATGGTAAGATACTCATAACATAAAATTTACCATCTTAACCAATTTTAAGTGTACAGTAAAGGGATGTTAAGTGTATTCACAGTGTTATGGCACCATCACCACTATTCATCTCCAGAACTCTTTTTATTAAAAACTTTGCCCATCAAATAACGAATCTGTCTTTCCTCCCCTCACACCCTGGCAACCACCATTCTACTTTCTGTCTCTATGAATCTGACTACTCTAGGTACAATTTTTAAATTGTCTCATAAATATCAAAAATGAAGATTTCTTTTACAGCTTTTAAATACATTCATCAATGAATGTTAATGTTTTTAGGTGTGATAATGGTATTATCTCATTTATATTCTTGAATATTTTTTCCCTTTCATCCTACAGTTTGCATTTCTAAATTCTACTCATATCGCAAGGCCCAGCCACTTGCCATTTCCACCACAAAAGCTCCCTAATCTCACAGACTGAAAGCTATGTCTGCCTTTCCTTTTTTCCATTTACCCTATCTGTTCACCTCTAAGGACACAATGGTATGTGACATATGTAAATATCGTATTTTCCCTACTAGACCACAAGATTCTTGAGGTCTGATCTATCTCTGTCCTGTGTGGTACAGTGTCTTAGACTCTGTCAGTGTCATAGACTCATGCTTCTCAAAAGTGAGAGGTTCTCCACCCAACAACATCATCATTATCTGGGAACTTAGAAATACAAAGTCTCAGACCCCACTCTATTCTTAGTGAATCAAAGATTCGGAGTCCCTGTAATCTGTGTTTTAACAAGCCCTTCAGGGGAATTGGATGAATATTAAAGTTTGAGAGTCACTGCTTTACACAATCTCTCTATACAGTACTCTTTAAGTCATCTATAAAAATGAACATAGCTATACAACATATTAACTACTTGGAAGAAAGTTAATAGTACTGCTCAATGGGCAACTCTGTTGGGTCCTTCGGTAATCCAAGAAAAAGTATATAGATGTATAGGTCATGATCATTTCTAGAGAAAAGTACCTAAGGAGACTAATGGAGGGGGGTACTTAGAACAGCTGTAGCAGGGTCATTCATAATAGTGTCATTATGGAATGCCAATATTCCTGGGATGCTAGCCAGAATGAAGGTAATGATTTTCTGAAGGTCTAAATTAGGTCTAAACTAGAGTCTAAATTCCATCTTAAATAAATACATTTTACATTGCAAGGTGACCCTGGAGAGATCTCAAATACAGTTTATTTTAGAGAAGGCAGATAAGTTTGTGGTAAAAGGATAATGACCATGCAGAGACATTAAAGGTCAATGCCTCCAATATATTTTTGTTTACTGCCACCTTATAAGTAACACAAGCTAAAGTCAAATATCTCTGAATGGTGTTGAATCGCCGTGAGCACTATAACTCAGCGATGAATGGTTCATTTTATGATAAGAAATATCTTGCGGTTATATAATATTTGATGTGGTGAAACATATTGGAGAAAGTCTATCCTCTGTCCCACTAAGTAATACAGGTAGGGATTTACTGTCAATCAAAATCTCAGAAAACTTTGAATGAATCAGAATGAGAACATTCTAGAAAGAACTGGAAGTATTCAACTACAGAGATGAACTAAAAAACAAGGCAGCAGAATAAGGTTTGGGGACCAACTATAGTAGTAAAATATTTTTTGTAAAAAGTCATTAAGAGGAAGGATGTCATTAAGACAAGCAACTCATGCTAGGGTGGTTGGAGTTATGAAGATATCTCTGAGGAAACTGGGGAAATGGGAGGATCCTGGATATAGGCCCCATGTATAGTGCATGGGATTCCAGTGAATCTCATGCTGTACTTAATTTGCTTGGGTCAGGGATTCCATTGAGAATCCGGTGAAAATCGTGGCTTCTTCCAAGAGATACGTACAAGCACAAACATTTTGCATGCAATTTTAGGAAGTTCACTGACCCCTGAATAAATCAATTCACGTTATGCACTGCCTGGTGACTGAAAAGATTTGGCTAAGGTTAGACCCAAAGGCACAGACACATAAAGATTTCTTCCACTCCAAAAGTGCTTTTTCTTTTTTTTTTTTGAGACGGAGTTTCACTGTTTTTGCCCAGGCTGGAGTGCAATGGCGCAATCTCAGCTCACCACAACCTCCGCCTCCCGGGTTCAAGCGATTATCCTGCCTCAGCCTCTCGAGTAGCTGGGATTACAGGCATGTGCCACCATGCCTGGCTAATTTTTGTATTTTTAGTAGAGACGGGGTTTCTCCATGTTGGTCAGGCTGGTCTTGAACTCCCGACCTCAGGTGATCCACCCACCTCGGCCTCCCAAAGTGCTGGGATTACAAGCGTGAGCCACTGTGCTCGGCCTAAAAGTGCTTTTTCTAACACTGCAGAGTTCTGGTCCTTGAACACTTGGAGGAATCAAATGGAGAGTTCTACTCTAACAGGAAGAAAAGGAGGTGATCCCATAGGGAACGGTGGTTGGCTATATAATTTCTGAAAACCATCTCCTAATGTGTAGGACATCTGGCTTGATTCCCAGATGCAATAGTGAACAATTCAGACTTATCTCTGCTCTGTTGGAGTTGACAGTGACCAATTAAAACACTTAGATAACTAAATATTTAGTATGAAAAAAGGGGGGGACAGGATAGTGGAAAAAAGAGAGTGAGAGGTAGGGGGGAAGAAGAAAAGAGAGGAGAGAACAGAGAGAGTGGGGAAGAGGCAGAGATGTCAGAATACAAAAGAGAAGCAACGTAAGAATTGTGTATAAGAGCAAAATTGTATCTTTTTACCCTACTTCTACTCTGATCGAGAATGTCAGAGCTTGAATTCAATTCCACATTTACAAACTATTTGGCAAAATAAGAATAACTAATATTAATTATAGCTAATATTTTTTGGGTATTTATCATGTGTCTTAAAAAAAGATAACAAAAAGGAGATCTAAAAGGAAGAATATGGAAACAGACCAGGCCTGCATCCATGGGAAAGAGTGGAATAATACAGACCCCCAAATAAAGCAAATGAAAAAAAAATGGCTTAAGGCAGAAGTTGAGAAAGTGGTACAAGGAGAGACCAACTCCACACAGGAGGTACAGGAGGAGTATAGAAACCTTGTTTCAAGGGAATGATGAATGAAGACAATGCTTCTAAAAATTGATGTGTATAGAAACCATGTGGAAAGCTTACTAGAACGCTTCCTGGATTTTATTTCCAAAATATCTCATTCTGTGATCCGGAGTGGGCCTGGAAATTGCATGCAGGTGGTAGGAGGTAGGTGGTCCACAGGTCACACTTTAGGAAAGACAACTTCAAAAAGAGGATGAGTACGGGTGGATCTACCCTCTTTTGGATCTTGGTCTGGGTAGGTTGAATGTGACTTTGTTCCATCATTTGGTGAACTGATTTTGCACAGACCTTAAACTCTAACAACCTTGGCTTTGAAATGACCCAGCTTGTCAGGCAGGCTCTGTCATTGGAGGGAAGAGCTCCAACGGAAGATGATTAGTGTCAGAAAGAACTAACCTCCTGTATCTCCCTATTGCTGGGGCCCACATAGGATAGAGGAGCATCCCCACCCTAAGCAGTGGCAAGTCGAGAGGCCGATGGCAGATGGAGGAGGACTAAAGAAATGTGTAGAAAGAGATTTCCCACAGGAACAAATCATAAAATACATGTAAGTGCTGAGAAGCTGGAAGCGAATAGCTCACCAGTATAATAGATCAAGTGGTATTTTCACTTCTTTCATTTTTAAAATTTTGTATGAATCACATCTTAATTTTAATTTTGCTGTATAGTTATGTAAAATATTTACATGGTTTCAAAGTCAAATCTATAAAATAAGTATATTCAAAGAAGTCTGCTTTTTATCCCTGTTCCCTTCACTCTATTCTCTTCTTTCCTTTATAGAATTTTAAAATATATTTATTTTATATACAATAAATATATATAAAACAAATATATACTAAATAGAGGTGGGGTATTGCTTCATTTTCCAAGCTGGTCTCAAGCTCCTGCCTTCAAGTGATTCTCCCACCATGGCTTCCCAAAGTGCTGGGATTACAGATGTGAGGTACCAAGCCTGGCCAAATTTTTTTTTAATTGTTGAATCTTCTATTCTATTTAATCTTAAGCAGATGTGTATGTTTTTGTGTGTGTGCATATATGTTATATACATATATGTGTATATATATAACAAATATATGTTATATACATATATGTGTATATATATAACAAATATATGTTATATACATATATGCACACACACACAAAGTGCTAATATATGTATATATACACATACACATATTTTGCATACATATTTCTATATGTATGTATACACATGCAGACACACATACACATATATATACACACACAAATATATTAGCCCTTTCTAGAATACACATTATGTTTTCTCCACCTTAAATACACTTTCTTGACATTGCTACTATATAACATGATCTCTGTGGAGAAATGCATTTTGAGTTTGCACTAACCTAGTAAGTAAGATAGTTTTAAAACACAGGCTCTTTATAATGTAGTACTCATATCAACTTTGTTCAATAATTCATTCACTCAATAAACATTTACTAAATAACTATGATGGGCCCAGGGGCAGTTCCAGGTTTTGTGAAATCTAAAGCCCCTGTTATATGACTTTATATAGGCCCCTCTATAAAGCCCCTGTTATATAGGCCCTCTCTTTAATAAAAAGAAAATAAACTTGTGAATACACTCTAAACTATCAGTAACAACTTGCCTTTTTTTTTTTTTTTTGGATGGAGTCTCACTCTGTTGCTCAGGCTGGAGGGCAGTGGCATGATCTCGGCTCACTGCAACCTCCACCTCCTGGGTTTCACGTGATTCTCCTGCCTCAGCCTCTCGAGTAGCTGGGACTACAGGAGCCCACCACAACGCCTGGCTGATTTTTGTATTTTTTTTTTTTTTTTTGGTGGAGATGGGGTTTCACCATGTTGGCCAGGCTGGTCTTGAACTCCTGACCTCAGGTGATCCGCCCACCTCAGCCTCCCAAAGTGCTGGGATTACAGGCGTGAGCCACTGTGCCTGGCCCAACCTACCATCTTAGGGGCCCATGCGAGCTTTTCCAGCTTCATGGGCGATTGGCTTCTACACAGGCCTGTTACAGGAACTGTGCTTGTGACTGGTGCACAAAGTGGACAGGACCCCTTGTTTTATGGAGCTTATACTGTAGTGCAGGAGAGAGATACTAAACATATACGCTCGTCACAAATACATTATTATAAATTGTGTTTAAATCCCGGTTATGAGTTGAACTGTGTTCCCTCAAATTCATGTTGAAGTCCTAAGCCCCAGTACCTCCCAAAATGACTGTGTTTGGAGATAGGATCTTTAAAGGGGCAATTAAGTTGAAACGAGGTCTAGTATCTTCCTTAATCCAATAAGACTGGTATCTTTGTAAAAAGAGGAGATTAGAACACACCCATATAGCAAGAAGACCATGTGAAGACATAAAGAGTAGACAGTTACCTGCAAGCCAAGGACACAGGCTCAGAAGAAACCAATGCTACCGACGCCTTGATTTCAGACTCCTAGTTTCCTGTATTTCTGTTGTGCAAGTCACCCAGTCTGGTACTTTGTTATGGCAGCCCTAGCAGACTCATACAACTCCCTAGGAGAAAAGAGTGTTTGAGAGAAACCATTGTCAGAGGAGTGGTGAGGATGCTGGTTAGAGAAGGCATCACTGACAGATGCATAGAAGCTAAGATGCGAAAAGACTAAAAATGATGAACTATGAGGAATAAGCAGATTAGTAGGTGCTGTTAAAGGGTGAAAGAAATCAAGGTGCTTTTGCTTCATTTAATTATCCCACAGTCTACAGAACCAGATAGTTCTCGGGAGACAATCTTTCTAAATTAACTACCATAGATGAAAGGCTAATCACAGACTCTGAGGTGTTGAAGAGCAGGAAGTTTAATTTTTAATTGGAAGACAAAATGTATTTGATATCATTCACATCCTGATTTAAGGATAAGACATTTCTGAAGAAAATGAATATTATGAATTATGTAGATCAAACACTTTTTAGAAAAAGAATAAAGGGAAGTTATGCTCTTCTTCATGGCTCGTTAAAGAGATTATGGAAATTATAGAACCTGAATATGCAAAACAAAAAAAAGCCCGAAGCATAGACTCTAATTAGTCAAGGCTAATTCCTTATATGGATTGCCTTAGCACAATGATCTGAAGCCCCTTATACCACATTGGGACCACTTGAGAACTATTTTAATAATACCAATGCCCAAATTCCATCACTAGAAATATAAATGATCTCAGGTGGGACACAGTTATGGCAATTTAAAAAGCACCCCAAAAGATGTTAATGGTCAGTCAATGCATTTATTCCAGGCAAGGTACCAATAGACACTGAAGCCCAGTAACAATGGTGCTGTTAAATGATGGGACACAAAATTCGAAGAGAAGTTCAAAGTGATAGTCATAGCCTGTGAAGGCCTCTACTGAAGTCTTTTGTCTTTACTTAGGCCATGGTAAGCCAAGACAAAAATCCGAATGATAAAATAACAAGGTTACCTAGATCCATCACTGGTCCCCTTGTGAGGCTTAGTTGCTTTCCCACTAATCCTTCTAGACACAGTCCAGTTCTCTAAACCCAACATCTCTCTGACTTAGATCCATAGCCTCTTTGTGCTACCCTTCTGTTCATTGTCAGTCTACCCTGGTCCATAGTCCATGGTCCAGTCATAGTCCATAGTCCAGGACCATGGCCCTGGTCCATAGTCTAGTCATAGTCCACAGCCGTAGATTGTGGACCTGTGACTTAGATCCACAGTCTCTTTGTGCTACCCCTCTGTTCATTCTCAGCATTTGTTTGGTGCTTTCCACTTCTGCTTAACACTGTTCTCAAGAAACCATTTTCCTGACTGGTCAAAAGCCCTTTGAAGTCTATTCTTATCTTTGTCACATGAATCATTCCCCATTCCTCTCAAGTGTATTCTCTAGTTAATAAAAGATACAATTTGATCCTAACACATTTCTATTAGCCAAATGACTTTCATTTCTGCTTGCTTGTCTTATAGTCAAAAAGCAACACATTTCTTTCCCTGTTCCATATATAGTCTATCATTCTCTTGGATAAAGAAAATTGAAGATTCTTATTTTAAATCAGTGATCAGAAGATAATCTGTCATATCATATATTTTTCATACCCAGGCATTTATTCAAGCATTTTCCTCAAAGACCCAATAAAGTAGAGAGACACAGCCTATCTTAAATTAAAATGCAGCACTTTATGGGCTATTCGACATGCAATAATTATTTGCAAAGTCTTTTCACCAAATATAGAAATTGCTAATGTCTGACTTTGGAGGAAATGAACTGTACAAAAAATTTCAAACAAACAAGATTCAACTGTTTAATTCAAAAGGGAGGTTGCATAAGAAATTCATTGTGTTTCTATCCGAATTTCCCCCTCAAATTGCCACAGATCAGCAGGTACTTCACTCTTTGCCACCAATTAAAATCATGAATAGATAAGCTTTTCAGCAGAGGAGGGCCGGTGTGCCCTCTCCACAGATGGTCAGCATCACATGTTGCAGTAATGTCTCAACACGCCACAAAGGCACGGTATAAAAACGGTGGGAATCAGAGCATTTCAGCTCCAAGTGCTCTATGTTTAGAATTGCCTCTTTTTCAAGATGGATTTCCTCACAGGAATGGAGTGCTCATAATTCAGCATTTGCAGAAGGACTACCGAGCTTAATACAATTTTCTAAATTTTATGTCCAATATTGGAGACCCCCAGAATATCTTTTTCATTTATTTTCCGCTTTGGTTTCAACTTAATCAGACAGTTGGAACCAAGATGATATGGGTAGCAGTCACTGGGAATTGGTTCAATCTTATATTTAAATGGTAAGATTTCTGTTTTATTTCATTTTTCCTAAGATTTATCCTTATATTTGTGGCTTTGGCATAATGATCACATTTCAGATGTATATTGTTTCTCTTGCGAAATCTTTCAAACATACCAGTTAACTTGAAACACCAGATTCATAAGTAGAACTTTTAAAAAGCACAGAAATGTATACTTTTTTTTGTTTTTTGTTTTGAGACGGAATTTCACTCTTGTTGCTCAGGCTGGAGTGCAATGGCGCGATCTCAGCTCACCGCAACCTTTGCCTCCCAGGTTCAAGCAATTCTCCTGCCTCAGCCTCCTGAGTAGCTGGGATTACAGGCATGCGCCACCACATCAAGCTAATTTTGTCTTTTCAGTAGAGACAGAGTTTCTCCATGTTGGTCAGGCCGGTCTGTAACTCCCGACCTCAAGTAATCCACTGGCTTCGGCCTCCCAAAGTGCTGGGATTACAGGTGTGAGCCACTGCGCTGGGCCAGAAATGTATTCTTTAATGACTTATAAGTAATTCCCATGCCCCTGTAACACACATTCTGTTATTAAGAATTACTTAAATGAGCAGCATGATAATGAACACATTGATAATTCCAGAGACCATTTTGATATCTCCAGTCTAAGTATCCAAAGCACCCATAAGACATTCCCTGCAAGGGAAAAAAGCCCCCATGTTAATGGGAAACCAGGGTGCCAAAATCCCAAATGACTACCACCTTTAATAATGTGTGAGAGACCAGGACCTAAGTATTTTCAAAGTCTCTTAATCATGAACTTTCACAATTAACCCTGTGCTTGAGTCATGTTTTATAGGAAAGAATTGCTAATCTCCAATTAAATAATAGCTGTGTATGTAAATATATATGCATGTTTATAATTCTTTAAATACAGGATATTATTTGGTCATCGACCTTACTGGTGGGTCCAAGAAACTCAGATTTACCCAAATCACTCAAGTCCATGCCTTGAACAGTTCCCTACTACATGTGAAACAGGTCCAGGTAAGCTATTACGGCAGCCTCCAGTTACTGAAGGTCTTCCAATAGAGAATCATTACACAGGGTTATCATCTAGTAACTGATATTATATATGGTAGTAAAGAAAATCTCATGAGTGAGGATGCTAAAACTTCATAACAATCAAAATTACTAATGAGAAAAAAAAGCAAAAAAAAAAAAAAAAAAGAGACACCTCAAATTCCATTTTGTTATTTATGAAAGGGTGGATTGGGAGAAAACTCCCCAAATGATTAAATATTTGGTGTTTACTTTTCAGAAGAATGTAATGGCTTGATACTAAAACAAGAAACAGTTAACTAGAACAAATTATCAAGGAACTAGACTAAGATCTTAGAAATGTTGGTTTATCTGCTGCTAAGCAACTTTCAAAGTTATTATAGGTCTTCTGAGAATCTCATGAATGAGGGAGGAATAGTCAAGTCTTTTGTAAGAAAGGTAAGGACTTCTCAATGTTACTATAGCCAGTAAAGACTATTTCTAACCCTAGAACAATCTCTTTAAAACGTATTTTTTTTTCTCTGTACACAAGTAGGCTTCTTGGGCCACTTCTTTTTTATTCTAATTAAGATTCTGTATGAGTATAAAGTCTTTATTGTGATAGTTGATTATAAGCCTGTTTTAAAAAGTTTTTTGAAACATATATTTAAAAAGTACATGTTTTAATTTATAGGAATGTGCTATATTGTACCTCATCGTTTTACATAGCATAACATTCTTGCCAATTGACATCCTTCGAAACTAACTCTGAGTAGAGTTAAGGGTAGTAGAGAATGTGTAAATTCCTAATGAGTTTTCTAATATGTCTTTTTTGTTCCCCTAAAAGTATACATACATCTGTCACATCGCTTATTACACTAAATGATATAACTAATTATTTATATATCTGATCGCCTAGACTGGGCATTCCATCAGGGGAGGGATGATGCATATTTTATCTTTGTGAAACCGAACTATGATAAATGGATGAATGGTTGGCTGGATAACATTTGAGACCACTGAAATGTTATCGTGGTCAATTCCAGCCCTTTCTGGCATGTGTTCCACCTTATAAGACATTTTCTGGAAAGAGAGAGAGAGGAAAGAAAGACTGCATCTCTCTGGGGGATGTCCAATTCATTTAGGCATAGTTTTTAAAAGGCTCTGAAATTTTCTGCAGATAAGAAATAGGTCTGTCTTTGTTTAACAAATAAGAGACAGGTATTTAATTTGAATGAACTACTAGGTGAAAAATCGGGGAGGACATTTAAGTAAAGTGATTAATAAAAAATTCAGTAGCATGGAAAAGACATTCTGGAAGTAGAAATGCTACTGTCTGCAGGCTTTTTCTGCTAGGATTAATGCCCTCTTTACAGCTTCTCCTCATCTTCTGTTTTAAAACAAAGATTCTCACTGCAGTGGCCACAAGATAGGCATAGAAGTAACTGCTAGTACACAGCAGTCATTTATAAATCAATCAGCAAATCACAGGCATAGCAATGATATCCTTTGGAGTTTGACTTCTCAGCCCAAGGAAAATAAGCCAATTGAAGATCGAATACAAGCATTAGGGTGGTGTAAAAGTAATTGCGGTTTTGCCATTACTTTCGATGGTAAAAACTGCAGTTACTTTCGCATTAACCTAATACTTTTTCTTGTCAATTAAAAAACAATTAAATATTGAAGAATTAGTAGGGCTGTGGCAGATTTGGGTGCAACAGACTGAGTTCTTAATGAGCCTTGAGTATATGATTTCTGGAATTGAATGAACCTGAAAATCTGGGAAAAAATTTTTTGAGACAGTGTGTCTCAGGCTCAATGTAACTCAATTTTTCTTATTTCTACCCACTTCTAAACATTATATTTAGCCTATGTCTTGTGATTTTTTTCTGAGTTACTCATAATTTTCATGGTGAATATGCTATTCTATTATTCATTTCTTATCTTGATAGTTAACCACTTTTCTTTTTTTTTTTTTTGAGACGGAGTCTCGCGCTGTGTCACCCAGGCTGGAGTGCAGTGGCGCGATCTCGGCTCACTGCAAGCTCCGCCTCCCAGGTTCAGGCCATTCTCCTGCCTCAGCCTCCGAGTAGCTGGGACTACAGGCGCCCGCCACCACGCCCGGCTAGTTTTTTGTATTTTTAGTAGAGACGGGGTTTCACCATGTTAGCCAGGATGGTCTCGATCTCCTGACCTCGTGATCCGCCCGCCTCGGCCTCCCAAAGTGCTGGGATTACAGGCTTGAGCCACCGCGCCCGGCCGATAGTTAACCACTTTTCAAACGGACGGACATTTTGTTGTTGCAGGAAGTCCATCTGGCCATGCAATGGGTTCGTCCTGTGTCTGGTATGTCATGGTAACTGCTGCCCTGAGCCACACTGTCTGTGGGATGGATAAGTTCTCTATCACTCTGCACAGGTCAGCCTTGCTGCAGTTTCTGTAACACTGGAATACAACAGTTTTTAATACAGAAAGTCTCGTCTAAAAATTAATTTTAGTGCAGTTTTAGTCAATGAATAAAATGTGCTTATTCTATTCTTTCATAGACAAAATAACAAAATGAATAGAAAACTAATATTTTCCTTTAAGATAATAGCCTAATTAGCTCATAGCTATTTCCGCTTTTCAAGTTGGAAATGCTTAACTGATGAAAGACTTACTAAATGTGCCTCTGGGTTTCCAAAATGCAATAATTATCTTGATAACTCATAAATACGTCATCTAAAATTATACAGCGTGAGGAAACATTTTTGCATGCACATTCCCTTGCTTTAAAATTAACAGGAAGTTTTGAGAATCATCATTCTCCTTGACTGCATCAGTTTATTTAGTAAAATTATGCTTCCTTCTTTGAATAGCCAATGCTTTTGATTTCAGTAACATATATTCCAGCTTTAAAGAGTACACAAACTTTTTAATTAAAAACATTCTAGGCCGGGCGCGGTGGCTCAAGCCTGTAATCCCAGCACTTTGGGAGGCCGAGGCGGGTGGATCACGAGGTCAGGAGATCGAGACCATCCTGGCTAACATGGTGAAACCCCGTCTCTACTAAAAATACAAAAAACTAGCCGGGCGTGGTGGCGGGCGCCTGTAGTCCCAGCTACTCGGAGGCTGAGGCAGGAGAATGGTGTGAACCTGGGAGGCGGAGCTTGCAGTGAGCCGAGATCGCGCCACTGCACTCCAGCCTGGGTGACACAGCGCGAGACTCCGTCTCAAAAAAAAAAAATAAATAAATAAATAAAAAAAAATAAAAACATTCTAGAAGCAAACTTAAATTTGAATGTTAGTAGATTTAATGTTAGTAGGTTTCTTAATGTTTAGAAAGGTCTAGAACTTGAAGGTTACTCACAGTTGTTTAGAAATTGGGTTGTTTCCTTCTCTCCTTTCCTGAAATACTTTGTCATTAAAACAATCGTGAGGGCCGGGCGCGGTGGCTCACGCCTGTAATCCCAGCACTTTGGGAGACCGAGGTGGGCGGATCACGAGGTCAGGAGCTCAAGACCATCCTGGCTAACACGGTGAAACCCCGTCTCTACTAAAAATATATAAAATTAGCCGGGCGTGGTGGCGGGCGCCTGCAGTCCCAGCTACTCGGGAGGCTGAGGCAGGAGAATGGCGTGAACCCGGGAGGCGGAGCTTGCAGTGAGCTGAGATGGCGCCACCGCACTCCAGCCTGGGCGACAGAGCGAGACTCCGTCTCAAAAAAAAAAAAACAAAAAAAAAAAAAAAAAAAAAAAACAATCGTGAGTACCAATTTAGCCATAAATTAGGCAACTTAAATTAGATTTGCAAGTTAACCTTAAAAAAATACTATAACATATACCATGATTAAAAAGTTTTCTAAAATAAAAAAATTTCAAGATCTATCACATATTCCACTTTTTAGATTAGTATTGGATAATATAAAAAACAAACAACTAAAGGAATTTTGGTATCTTAAAAGTTTATTCTAATGAGACTGGGACCTGTATGCCTTAATGTATTTATTATCCAACCCAAAACAACAATAGTAAAAAGGTGTTATAATGTAAAAAAGTTAGCATTTTCTATTCACAGACAGTTTTCAAAGTAGGAATCTAGGTCAGTTTCACCTTTTATCTATACTGTATTCCTGCCTCCAATGACCAAACCTGAAAAAATATGTTTCTTCTAAGAAAAAAATTCTCATAACTCCTTTTTAATTTTTATAACTGCAGTATTTTCTTCATCTATAAAATTTTTCTGAGTGTGTGCTTCTTACTTTTACGTTACCAAATTCTTATTTATTCTTCTTCCACACTGATATCCTGCTTACTTCTTTCAAAGCCTCATTTCTCTGTGTTCCTTAGCATTTATATAACCAAATTTCAGTCTGATTATCAGGAACAAACCATTCAAGGATTCCTGGAACTCAATGCTGCTAACACTTTTTTTTTTCAATGACATGCGTTGCTTGGATTTTAATATTTTTTATGTTTTTTGTGCATTGCTGTTTCTAATCCAAAGTATATAACCTATAGGTCAATTCCCCTGTTCTCTATTTTCTGTGTCTCAAAAACAAAACAAAACAAAACAAAACAAAAAAACAAAATACATGAAACAAGGAGTTTTGAAAATCCGCGAAATTAAACCTCATGAAAATTAGCCTCAGATGGAATGCTCATGTGCTTTTCATCTGGATGGTAGCTGCTTTTCTACTGAGTTTTCCTCAAGCAAAGAAAGGTTGAGAGAGAAGGCACATAGGGCAGGGCATGAAAATATATATGGTTCATCCTTGATCAATCTGGATATTAGTAATTCCCCCAAACTTGAATTTCTCCTATTCCATTAAAACAATTATTCTTATTTCATAGAGGTCAAATTGACTTCCTTTTTAACATTTATTAAATCTCAGCATATAGCACTGGTTAAATTTAATGCATTGAGAAATGTAGAAATCTCTGTTAAAACTTTTCACATCCTATGGAGTATGTGGAAACAACGTTTTGAAAAAAAAGATTCTCGAATCATGATGCTATGTCACAGTTAGAAGATTCTTCTGAGAAGGATCATCTGATGTCATCCCCTCTAATTTTAGGAGTGATATAGTTTCTTTGCTTTTTACACTTGTATCTATTCTTCCATCGTAGACTGACCTGGTCATTTCTTTGGAGTGTTTTTTGGTTGATTCAAATCAGTGTCTGCATCTCCAGAGTATTCATAGCAACACATTTTCCTCATCAAGTTATTCCTGGAGTAATTGGTGGTAAATATGATCACTTACCCTTAGTTGTGTCCTTTGAAAGCTTTAGCTTCATTTGTTTAAGGGTATCAGATTCTCCCCGGTAATCAACTTTCCAATTTCAGAGGTAATTCTGTGAAGTCACTGATACGAAATGCTACCCTGGGAGCTGACGTGGTGCAACACACCTCTCATAGCCTCCATGTACAAAGTGGCACGGTCTCAGTGGCATAAATGCACAGATTGCTTCATGAGATGGGCTTTTCTGAAGTGAAATTAGAGCTAAGTCTAACTCCCAAACCATCACTTCAGACAGTGTGCTTGAGTCTTGCGTCGGGGAACTTAATGACTCTGAGACCTGCACACTGTGCTATTCTCTCTGAAACACGTGAAGTGACTATTACATGATTACGGATTTCATTTAGTAGCTGCTTTGTATTCCTGAAGCAGTGTTCACCACGACTCAGTTTCCACTGTTCAGCACCATGTTACCTTTCAAAGGCTAATGGCTATGGCAATTGAAATGTTAATTGCAAGTACCTAGATCAGTGCTGTCTAAAAAGTGGGTTGTCAGTCAGTGCCACCAACTCCAGAACGATCCTTCTGGACTAGTATGAATAATGAAAACGCCGTGGGCAAACCTGCATTTTTAGTTACTGCCTAAAAAAGGCTTTAGAAAATAGATAGAACCTCTGTGTCTAAAGCCCCTTGTCATTGAAAATGTGGCAAATTCTTTAACGCAGAGAGGAATGATCCTCGAGGGGCTCAAGGGCACACAGTCATCGTCAGTGTCTCTTTCCAATCCTCAGGCATGCTGGTGGCAGAGGCCTTTGAACACACTCCAGGCATCCAAACGGCCAGCCTGGGCACATACCTAAAGACCAATCTCTTCCTCTTCCTGTTTGCACTTGGTTTTTACCTGCTTCTTAGACTGCTCAACATTGACCTACTGTGGTCCGTGCCCATAGCCAAAAAGTGGTGTGCCAACCCCAACTGAATCCACATTGACACCACGCCTTTTGCTGGACTCGTGAGAAACCTCGGGGTCCTCTTCGGCTTGGGCTTTGCAGTCAACTCGGAGATGTTCCTCCTGAGCTGCCGAGGTGGATATAGCTACACGCTGAGCTTCCGGTTGCTCTGTGCCTTGACCTCATTGACCACACTGCAGCTCTATCATTTCCTCCAGATCCCGACTCGGGAAGAGCATTTATTTTATGTGCTGTCTTTTTGTAAAACTGCATCCATTCCCCTAACTGTGGTTACTTTCATTCCCTACTGTGTTCATATGTTAATGAAACAAAACGGAAAGAAGATTCAGTAGAGTGGTGCCTATAGTGCTCAGTGTCACAGATCACCCTTCTCTATCCACCAGTAGAGCCACAGAGTAGGCATAGACCAGAAGCTTGTAATCCGACATCACAGAATAGCAGCAGAGGCCCCATTCCCCATAGAGATGTTTAGTTTGGCCTTTGCACTGGTCTTTTTTTTTTTTTTTTTTTAATTCTTCAATTACCAATATTTAAAAACAAGAATATTTGACATAAAAATCAGAAGTTGTGCAGGTTTTTGAAAAATCTGATAGCATGACAATGCAGAGCCTGCATTCCCAGCTGAAGACAACTGACCAAAGCTGCATACTAACAGTCCCCAGTAGGAGGCAAGGACTCTCCATTTTCTCACAGTCTTCAGCATCCCAGCAGGAACCCCAGTATGATTCCTTTATCTTCTTAAGCCCAGGCTGCATCTGATTCCTGTTGGCATTTTAGTGGGGAACACAGCCATATCCAATCTCAGTTGTCAGTTGAGGAAGTGGAAGCCTATTTAGGTAAAAGAACTTGCTGGAGTCACATCACCTTCAGAGCAGGAATTAGAACCCAAGGCTTCTGACACATATCCCTATTGCACTGTGTGTTTGAGTGTGCGCACATGCACATGCTTTTTTTGTTGTTGTTGTTTTTCCTTTGTAGAGCCAGGGACTTGCTCTGTTGCCCAGGCTGGAGTGCAGTGGTGGATAATGGCTCACTGCAGCCTCACATTCCTGGCTCAAGTGATCCTCCCTCCTCAGCCTCCCAATTAGCTAAGACTACAGGTGTGCACCACCATGCCTGGCTAATTTTTGAGTATTTTTTTTAGAACCAGCGTCTAAATATTTGCCCAGCGTCTAAATATTTGCCCAGGCTGGTCTTGAACTCCTGGCCTCAAGTGATCTACCCATCTCAGCCTCCCACAATGCTGGGAGTGCAGGCTTGAGCCATTGTATTAGTAGTTGGCCTACACTGTCTTTTGTTTCTTTATTTACAAAAGGTAAAAATCAGTAAGAATGAATGCTTTCATTTAGATTCTATGATGACTGCCATGTAAATCAGATACCTTTTCAGAAATGACATTGAAAGACTGCATCCTCTTTGACTTATACATACCCCACACATACATGCAGGGTCTAGGTGGGGCCCACGATGGCTCCAGATATATATATACACATGGGTCCAGGGGTGACAGAACAGGCCAGGCTACTGTATGGATTTGAACCTCTACTTCACTTCTGGTTTCTGTTTTATAGTAGTGCTCACCAATACTTCAATAAATTCTGCTGAACTTACTCTAATAGAACATTATTCAACCCCCAAAGACCTATCTCTTCACTATGACATCTCCATACTTTATTTTTAGGAGCCAGTCTTTCAAAACCAGAGAAATTAGGTGCCTTCCTCAAAGTCGTGCTCCAACCCAGGCCAACTATTAAATGCTTGCATCTGTTAACTGGATTAGTCTGTATGTATACTGAACTGTGATGAAAATCTATAGCTTTGTTTTAGAAAATTGTTATTGATGGACTATTAATATTATATTAACAATTTCTCAGTAAGGGTGTTTTTTCCTCATTGAATCTAGGAATGCTGGACTTTAAGTTGATAATTGCGTCATTTCAATCAAGTACAAGGATTTTTAGGCAGATTTTACTAGATATCTTAGTAATCTCCCACAATGTTTTATGTAACTCTTCTCAGAATATCAATACATTAATTATTTTAGATGACATATTAAATATTCTATGAATATTAATGAAAATAAGACAGTTGAAGTGACTGTTGTTTAACAAGATAGTAGCTGAGTATAATAAACCTCAAAAAATCAAAGTATTAATTACCCCTTTCCAAGTATATGTATAGAGTATATGTCATTGCTTTTACAAAACACACTTAATAGCTTTCTTCATAAAAGGCAACTGAACTTTCTAAAAGGTAACTGAACTGAACTTGCGGTGGTTCGGTGATTCCAAAGCAAAAAGCTAAGGGATTAAGAAAGAATAGCTTAAGAATGAAATTTGTCTCATGTTGCTGGGACACCTGGGATGAAAGAAGTAGAGAAGAATCATTCTTCAGGTGATGACTCTTGTTCATTGGTTCAGTCCCACCCTATGCCCCACCATGTTGTGCCTTTAGATGCCTTCACATTTCATGATGCATTTGTGTCATTACATCTTCCACACGTCAGAGATCTCATTCCTGTTTAAAAGTCCTTTGTCAAATTTCACATAAAATAATGTTAGTCTTGAAGGATTCTGGTACATCCCCTCCATCCTAGTACAATCTCAGCCTACTTTCACCAAGGCCTGGGGAAACTGTGGCATTCATAGCCTGGGAATTCTGCTGCAATGATTGACTCTACCATAAATCCCTTCTCCATTTCCATGGAGAAGCTATCTTCAGCCACCCCACGGTGCTGTCCGTTGGGCAACACATTACCCTCAGAGGGGGACTGGGATGAGGTGTGGGCTTGTTTTCTATAATTAATCCCCAAGAACTCTGTCCCTATCTTCCATAAAGCCCCAGAGTCCCCATGTGAGTAGATTTCCCTCTTTATTCTAGTTGAAGTCTCCTGGAGGGATCCATATGGTGGTAAATTGCTTTTGCAATTGAAACTGCTTAGGCAGCAAGAGGAACCATTTTTCATAGCCTTGGAGAAAATGCCTGCCCTTAATAATGATGGAAAAGGCTCTTCTGTTTCCAATTTATTTGTCAGAAGTAAGCGGAATTGAGCTCATTATACACTGTTATTATAACCATATATTCAAAATGTCTACATATCTACATATTCAGGAGAAACATGTCAATACCATGAGCTTTTAGTATGAGAAAATCTAGACAAGTGATTCAAGAAACTGTCCAATCAAATCTACATTTGGAAAGAAATGCAAAATAATTTATTATTGCTGAAACTAGCTATCAGGAAGAATATTAGTGCCTTTCCTTTGACAACCCATTGATCGGACATCTGCCTAAGAAGGTTAAGTTGGTGCCTTCTTTAGACATATTTCATTACAAAACAGATGGTGATTAAAAGAATTGTTATAAGATGTCCTTGATACTAAAAGTCATATCTCGAAATGCTTTACATTTTTTCAATTTTCTTAAATAAATTAAAGATCAAATTGGTACACACATACAAAAATCTTGGTGTAAGAGAAAGTCAAAAGACTTGGTTCTAAAAATGATATTCTGGCCGGGCGCGGTGGCTCAAGCCTGTAATCCCAGCACTTTGGGAGGCCGAGGCGGGTGGATCATGAGGTCAGGAGATCGAGACCATCCTGGCTAACATGGTGAAACCCCGTCTCTACTAAAAATACAAAAAACTAGCCGGGCGTGGTGGCGGGCGCCTGTAGTCCCAGCTACTCAGAGGCTGAGGCAGGAGAATGGCGTGAACCTGGGAGGCGGAGCTTGCAGTGAGCCGAGATCGCGCCACTGCACTCCAGCCTGGGTGACACAGCGCGAGACTCCGTCTCAAAAAAAAAAAAAAAAAAAAGATATTCTTTTCTTAAGTATTTTTAAATTGTATATTCCAGCACTCTTCAGTTGAACTTTTTACAGTACTGGAGATGTTCTCTGTGCTGTCCAATATAGTAGCCACTGGCCACAGATGTTTATTGAGCTCTTGAAATGTAGCTGATGCAACTGAGGAAATGCATTTTTTTTTTGAGACAGAGTCTTGCTCTGTCGCCCGGGCTGGAGTTCAGTGGCGCCATCTCAGTTCACTGCAAGCTCCAACTCCTGGGTTCACGCCATTCTCCTGCCTCAGCCTCCCGAGTAGCTGGGACTACAGGCGCCCACCACCAAGCCCAGCTAAATTTTTTGTACTTTTAGTAGAGACGGGGTTTCTCTGTGTTTGCCAGGATAGTCTCGATCTCCTGACCTTGTGATTCACCCACCTCAGCCTCCCAAAGTGCTGGGATTACAGGCGTGAGCCACCACGAAATGAAAAATGAAATGCATTTTTAACTTTCATTTACTTTTAATTAATTTACATTTAAATAGCCATGTGTGTCTAGTGGCTACTGAATTGGACAGCACAAATCAAGTCTCACAGTGCTTTTCCTTGAAAATAAAACCGAAGTATTTTGTATATTGTCACTTGTGCCGTGTTCCTGTGAGACAACATGAATCAGCCTTACTAAGAAGTTAACAGATATTGCTGCATTTTCCAAAGGGATCCTCTGCAGACCTGGATTCTCTCTCTGCAGCTCCTTTCTCTCTCACTCTGTCCTGTGAGCTCTAGCCGCCGTGGTGTCCCTGAACTCTCAGCTCTGCTGCCTGGAATCAGAGAGTCTGGGTTTGCCCTCCCTGAACCATGTTCCGGAAACCCTCTAAGGGCCACAATACTGGGGCGGGGGGAGCTTTACCCAGTCCATGACCACATTCTGGATGGCTGGATGGCTTTCTGACGAAGCCTCCCTGCTTTTCTGGGTCCAGCATACATGAATGCCCAACACCTGTACGTCTGTGGCTATTTAGAAACTCTTCCAAAAAGGACCACTTGTGTCCAGTTGCCCCTGAGGATTTTGCCCTCATTGATGGGCTGTCCTAGCCACTTTGGAAATGGCAAATAGCTTCTAGGATGAATTCCTAGATCTCAATATTACCAGGAAACTAAAATGGGAGTCTAGCTTTTCCCCTCCCCTTACTCGAATGCTTTCAGATGGTGTTTCACTCAGAAGGTAATGTGGTGCCATTTGCCAATTGTTAAAAGTCTGTTTTTTTTTAAGTTAACAGTAGAAAAGATCTATAAGAAGCAACGACTCCAGAAACTTCTGCCAAATGACAGAAATTCATGAGAAGATTCTAAGACTTAGAAGTGCTTCCTTTTCAGCTTTGTAAAGTACAAATGCAGTTTATGTCCAATTTGAGCAGGTTTGGTGTGGAGTACTAATTACTGTCTGCTATCCTTTGAGGGAGAGCACAGTAATGACTCAGATGAAATCACTTCTCATTTCTTTTGGCAGCATAGAAGTAATTGCTCTAAAGGAGGGAAGAAGCTTCAAAGATTAAGGTTATAAAGGTTAGCATAAAACCGATTGTCTTCTGTTTTGAATTTTTTAATTTCTTAGAGTTTTTCTTTTTTCTAATGTTTTGCCGTTTGCTTTCTGAAGAGAATCTGTCCTCAGTTCAAAAACCATGGTATTTCCCCAAAGAACAATATGTTCTGAAGGAGCTGCCAGGACAGGGGCAGGTAATGAGTGAAGGCAGCAGCTGCGGGGAAGCGCGGGGAGGGAGGGAGGCGCTCGCAGCACAGCAGCCCATTTCCGGCGCTGGCCAAGTGGAAACTGAAGCGGCTTCCATGGGAGGATCTGGGTGCGCTGCAGGGGGAGCAGGTCATATGTGTGCCTGGAAAAGAAACCCAGCGCTACCAAGACAAAGAAGAGCTTCTCTCCCCTCGCACTCACCTAACCCTGTGCATCAACTAAAGCCGATCACACTTTAATTCCTGTTCAAAGAGTTGGCTTTTTCCAGGATTCAGGCTTTGTCTGACTAACAGCAGGGACAGGATTGTCCTCTGTGCTCATACATACATCCTGCTGCTAATGGAAGATGGGCATTATCTTCCACCCGCCCCTGCCCCTTGCCTCCAGGCTCAGTAATTCTGCATCAAAAACATTTCTATATAATCATTCCTTTCTTAACAATTGTTCAAATAAAAAAATGGTAGAGCTCTTGCTATATTTCTAGATGAAAACTGCATTGACTTAACAAAGGAAAAATAATGTTTCTGTCTGAGTTTTGGAGGGGTGTGTGTGTGTGTGTGTGTGTGTGTGTATCTTATTCTCTTAGCTTTGGAATGCTGATGCCCTGCCCAACCTGGCCAAGCAAGAGGCTGCGCCACAGGTCCACATGTGGATCCCAGAGGAAGTCTGAATGCAGGTAGGCAGGTGCCAGGAAATTCAAAGGCAGATGGATGTACAAAGACCTGCGTGGATGCAAGCAGCATCCTGGACTGGAATAATCAGAACTACATTCTAGTCTGGCCCTGCGTCTAACCACTAAAACTTCAGAAGGCCGTTTAGTGTTGGTGGCCTTAGTTTACCAAGTTCTCAACTGAGGAGTTTAGTATGGGGTTAAAATGGAAGGTTCATTCAGGGTGTGACTCTGCAACTCTGAGGGTCTCATTTAGTCCAACATACTGTACTTTGGCTCTCCAACCAGCTCCTCTATTTTGTTTGCTCTTTGTGAAGCACTATTTCCGTGGAAGACTTTCAGATGTATTGTTAATCTTTCTGTGAAGTGGAGCAAGAAGGTGATAAAGAAGACCTTGGCTAATGTGTTTTGATACTGTTTTAATTTTAGTTACATGCAATGAACAAGGCTATAAATTCTACAAGGCACTCCGTTTTGAAATGTGCTACTTTATTAAACAATTTTGGATTGATCAGTCTTTTAAACATTTGATTCCAATTATAATCTGAATTTTATAGCAATAAAAAAGTACATGGAAATATAATTTAACTGATGTTATGTGGCAAAATTATTAACATGAGAATAGCCATAGACTTCCTGCTACTCTGTCTTGCAAGAGACACCCCATAATTAAATTCCAACTCCAGTTCGCCTTTCTTAACATCCTAAAGAAGAAATTCTTGCTGGAAGAGATACTAATCAGATCACATTATAATAGGCTGAGTGAGAAGAAAGGAAGGAGAGGGAAACTTGGCTTTATGGGAGGTAAGGTTGGAAAGCTTACATGACTGAGCTGAGTGAGGAAAGTGACTAGAGTTTTGACATAGCATTTTAGTAAGTTTGTTGTGGAGTAATTACGGATCTCTCAAAGACATAAAGATAAAATTTACCTTTCAATTTTTTTATGGCTGTTGAAATGTGCTTCCTGAATGAAACGCAACTCTGACACCAAGTTATATGACGCCGAGCTTTTTGAGGATGAACAAAATTAGAAATCCAGATCCAGAAAGCTTCTAAAATCTTCTTGGGCTTAACTAGGGCCCTTTCTGTCCATGCTTGTCTTTTAACTCGCCCACGCACCAGACCAGAATGTATTAAATGCCTTCAGCTGCTGGAGAGGCAAGGGTGAGTTCAATATAGGCTCTTCCCTGGGAAAGGCCTCCATTGATTTTGGGCTCCCTTGCAACAGCTCTGGGTGAACTTGAGAGATACCTCTGGCCTGTGGGCTTGAAGAATTGGTTTGTGACTATTTCCAGCTATAAATTAACTGGTCACTTTACTCCCCATTTCTTCTAACCCATCCTTTTCCAAATTCATCCTCCTCTTGAACCACTTTTTTCCCCACCTCTGGCATATCCTGTCAATGGGGTCTAGATTGTTCCCAGTCTAACATCAATTTTATTCCGTGAAAGGATGAGAAAGCATACTCAAAAAACACTAAGTGCCTAAGTAAAAGCTTCCTTCATTTAAAGCAGGGCATGTGCAATGTTCCAGGAAAGAATGAGCTGCCAGGACACCCATCCAGTCATATCATCTTTCCATGGCAGTGATACTAGGTAAAAAAGACTGATTAATTCCTTCTTTCACTGAATATTTTTGGAATATCTCCAGATATAATGATCATATTTGAAGATCATTTAAGCATGTGTTAATACTTCAACACTGCATTATTTTCTTTATACTTACATTTCAGGATTTTTATTAATAAAGATCTATCGACTAAGATTGTATTAATTTTTAATTAACAGCAACGACAACAACAAACACAATTACAAAAAACTACTTCACTGGCTTAAACATGTGAGAGGTGTCTTTTTCTCCTGTAACAAGATGGATGAAGGCAGGCAACCCAGGCTGGAGTAGCTGCACAAAGGATGTTCAGGAATCAGGCTGAGTATCTTCCTGCTCTGCCATCTGTGGTGTGTGGCTTTTGTTCAAGTGATCACAGCATGGCTGCTGTGCATTCAGGAAAGAAGAAAGGGGGAAGAGACTCAGGTTTTCTTTTACCCAGGCTTTATTCAGAAAGGGACAGCCTGCGTAGGACCCTGTGCCTATATTTCATTGACAAGACAATGTCACCTGGCCTTCATCTAGCTGCAAGGGAGTCTAGGAAGGTAACTATTTTGCTTTCCAGCCTCTGTAATAGAGGAAAGCAAAAGAAAAGGGTGTCGGATTGGGTGTCAAGAGAGACAACACCTGCCATAGTGACTTATCACATACATAACAATGAATGCAACACACAGCTGCATCTCTCCCTGCAGCCTGCCAAATTATTTTGCAGTAACATGCTAAAACCATGAAGGCAAAATGCTTTATGAACATTATCAGGAGATGTATTTCAATGACTAAATTTTCTCCTTCCAAGAAATGTTATTGAAACACTGCTCATTTCTTACTTTGATTCTATCCTTGAGATATGAAAAAGAACCCAAATACCACAAAGGTTTTATCTTTTTTGGTAATCTTTTATAATAATCATAGGCACTTGTTCTCTGTCACCCTTAGCAAACATTTCCATTTCTATCTCCAGCTCTTCTGTTCTCACATTTATTTTGTATTTGAGAGCAGGAGCTGTACCTGAATTACAGGAAGGAGGAAATTGCCAATTCACCAGCTGGCTCTGTATTTTTTCTTTTTATATAACACATTTTGTCCTAACTCCGATTTATTGGGTTGAGTAGTTGCATTCGGATAGCTGCATGCCAATCATGTGTATCCTGATTACTCATTATGAGCCTTAGGATACCATACAACTAGCTAATGAGCACATTATAATGCTGGCCAGTGCTAATTAGATGATAATCATGTGCATTGCTTTATTTACAGTCTGCTATTTAAATTAATTGGGTATTTAATTGAACACAGTGTGAGAGAAATTGGAAATGGGTTTAGAAGTTCACTGAAGTTACTTTCACCTGCCGTCTCATATGCAGGTGAGATTATTTACTTGATCTGTAAATTTAGAGCAAATCCAAGTGGACATAGTGCTCATTTTATGATGGTACACATGCATATGTAAATTTCTCTCAAAGTGTGTTTGAAAACAACCAAATTCTTAATTTTGTATATCCTCTAACATCCTTTTGTGCCTTGATTACAGGGAGATTTTGCACGCATAAGAAATATTTAATAAATCAAACCCTTAGTTGGAAATATGAGGTGGGATCCTAAACCAGCATGATGAAAATGTTCTGATATTTTCTTAGGATAGGAAACTTACATTTAATTATTGAATAAATATATGGCAAACTATTCCTAATTATAATCCTACGTATTTTACACTTTCAGGATATAGTATCAAAATATTCCAAGACCTACGTTTTAAAATGAGTGTATAATTGCCAAAAATTATAGGCATGGGGGCAGCACCAAATTCAGCGCATCTTTTCATTGAAATAATTTCCTAAGGGCACATGTAGAGTAGATCTAGTGTAACTACATAAAAAAGAGTTTTTGGACAAAAAAACTAGAGGCCAATTTTTCTACTTTTTTCTCAAACAGTGGCATTTCTAATATATGGGCATCTCGTTCATGTGATTTTGAAATGGACCAAAATTCACTGACAGTCTCTTTTCAAAATAAGTTGGAAAAATGTGCTGCTTCAACTTTTCGTAAGAATTGTTCATAGAAAAAAAAAATCATAGATGGTTCTTATAGATCAATTGGAAGAAAACTTGTTTTGGGAAAAGGTCCTCAGGAAGTTTAGCTAATATGACCGTTTTTAATGTCATACTGTATTTTGTTACACTAAATCATCTTAGTTATTTCACTTTTGTCAACTAACACTGGTGAATCAAATAAAATGTATGATGTAAAGAATTTTAACCACTTCTGATACAGGCCAGTGTAGCTCTCTGACTTCTGACATCAAAATGACTTGTTTGATTCCCCAAAGGTCTTTCTTTCATCCAAACTGACATACTGCAAAACTGAAGTTTTGCAAAGTTTCTGAGTACAGTGTAAGGACACATTCCAATGGAGAAGCTGGACTCATGTTTTTATAAGACTAGAATTACAGAGACAACTGAGATTCATTCAGACTAGAAAATTTGTGCACCTGATATTCTAATTCTGTGTTATCCAACATAGTAGCCACTAGTGGCTCTTGAGAACGGAAGTTGATAGAAGGTTGATTTGAGCTAAGATGTGCTGTAAATGTAAATGCACCTCAGATTCTGAATATTTAGTATGATAATGTAAAACTCTCAGGATATTTTTATTGATTACGTGTTGTGATAGCAATATTTTGGATATATTGGGTTGAATAAAATATACTATTAGCATAGATTTCACCTTTTTAAAAAATTTATGTGACTAGAAAATTTTAAATTTCCTATGTGGCTCACATTAGTGGCCCATATTATATTTCTGTTGAAAGGCACTGCTCTGACCCATGGAAAGAATGGGTGTTTCCCACTTTTATTCCTTATGTGGTAGCTGACAAGTTATAAACTACCTGTTTGACTTCGAGAAGACTATTCAACACGATATATTGAGGTAGCGTTTTATGCCAAGTAGCTAGTAAAGCACTGGGGACATTAAGATGAACTAGGCAGTCTCTGCCCTCAAAGACCATCGATAGACATTTTAGTATATGCAGGGAGCTCTGGTCACACAGAGGACAAATGGCTGGAAATAAAAGTTACCAAAATTTGGCAGAAATTCTTCCAGACATCTTTTTACACATTCAAGTACGTACAAGCACATGCCAAACACACATAAAAGATGTGTGTATGTATGAGTGTGTGTGCATAGATGATTAGATAGATAGATAGCATACCGTCTTTGATGATCAGAAATGGTTTTTTTTCTGCACAATATAACATGGGCATTGTTCCATAAAAAACAACAAATGTAAGTCAACATCATTATTTTGGCTTCATGATAAACGTCATTGTATATATGTACCAAAACTTATTTGACCTTTACCCCATTGTCTTATTTATAGATTTGAGATTTTTTTCCAAATGATTGTGAACAACACAGGAAGAGAAAATTGTGCTCACTTTTTGTGATTAGAAGTTTAAAATAAACTCTGATAAATGGGATCTCTGGTGAATCTATATCTGGACTCCCTTCTCTTCTGGTGATGTATCTTTCAAATCTATAATAGTTTCAGTATCTATTGTTCTAATTTTTGTGACTGTACTGCATTTCTATCCCCTTTTCATTTTAAACTTTAGTTTTTTCAATGAAAGATACACATGTACATAAGTCTTTTAGCAATTTCTTTTAGTATTCCCTTTCATCTTTTACAATAAGATGTTTTTATTGCTATTTGTTTAAATGTTTAACTGTTCAGTTTCCATTATGAAATATGAGGACCACAAGGATCCAGTTCTTTTTTTACCCATGTCCTATCCCATCCCCAGCCTACCCCACACATTTTTCTTGTTCCTTTCATAGTCTATCCATAATTCTGGTTTAGATCAGTATTAAGCTTTTACATTGATGTGACTTTGTAAATAACATACTCAGTGTAATAAAATATATTTCCTTTTTGTGTAACTTTTCTTTCCCCCTAGAGCTAATAGCTAAAAATCTCCAATCTCACTCTGTCTTCTATTATGCATTGCTAATTTACCCTCAAACTCTAGCAGGGGGTTCTGTCTTCTCTCAGCGTTCAAACCCATCAGGCAGTCCAGCAGCCCCATGTTTTTCTGGGGGACATTCCTCTCAGAACCCATGTCCCTGCCTCAGTCTGGCTCCTTCCTATGGGAAAAGCACACCTGTAATCCTGTGAACTCCTTCCTAATCCTCCTGGACATTCCCAGCACCTCATTCTCGAGTTAGGTCATCTGTTCTTACATCCCATATCTTCCTATTTCTTTGTCTGTGCCCGTATTTTTAAAAAGAACCCCCTTTTGTGGCTTCCTGAGAAAAGATGGGGAGTAGAGGTGTTGAGACCTGCATGACTGAGAATGTCTTTAGACCTCTCTCATTCTTGAGAATAGCTTTGCTACATATAGAATGATTTCCCCTTAGAATTTTGAAGGCAAATCTTTAAGAATTTTAGTTTCATTGTCAAAAGGTCCTATGTCATTAGAGCTCTTTTTTTGTTTGTTTTGTTTTGTTTTTTTGAGACAAGGTCTTGCTCTGTTGCCCAGGCTGGAGGGCAGTGGCACGATGTTGGGTCACCAAAGCCTCAACCACCTGGACTCAAGCAATTGCCCCACCTCAGCTTCCCGAGTGGCTCATGCCACCATGCCTGGCTAATTTTTGCTTTTCCTTTTTTGTTAGAAATGGGGTTTTGCCAGGTTGCCCAGGCTGGTCTTGTACTCCTGGGCTCAAGCAATCCTCTTGCCTCAGCCTCCTAAAGTGCTGGGATTACAGGCATGAGCCACTGTGCCCGGTCACATCATTATAATTCTTTATCGATTATATGTCACACATTCCCCCTTCTCTCCTGGAAAATATTCTCCTTTTCCCTCATTTTCTAAAATTTCATAATGTGCCCAAATAGGATTTTTATTTATTATATTCAGTGTTAGGTGAACTCTTTCAGCTTGGAAATTCATATTCTTCAATTATAGGAAATGTTCTTAGACTATTTTTAAAAATAATTTCTGCCCCTCAGTTTTCTTTTCTTTTTTTTTTTTTTTGAGATGGAGTCTCGCTCTGTCACCCAGGCTGGAGTGCAGTGGCCGGATCTCAGCTCACTGCAAGCTCCGCCTCCCAGGTTTACGCCATTCTCCTGCCTCAGCCTCCCGAGTAGCTGGGACTACAGGCGCCCGCCACCTCGCCCGGCTAGTTTTTTGTATTTTTAGTAGAGACGGGGTTTCACCGTGTTAGCCAGGATGGTCTCGATCTCCTGACCTCGTGATCCACCCGTCTCGGCCTCCCAAAGTGCTGAGATTACAAGCTTGAGCCACCGCGCCCGGCCACTGCCCCTCAGTTTTCTCTGAACTCTCTGGAACTAGACTACTGACTAATTATTGCACCACCTGAAAGGTTACCCTCAATTTTTTCTTTTCTTTTTTTTCCCCTACTTTTCATCTCTATCTTTCTGTTTTACTTTCAGAGAAATTTCCCCAACTTTATCTTCCAATCCTTCTATTTTTTTTTTTTTTCCTGTTAAGTTTTATTAACTGGGGTTATGAGGAGAGTCTGATCACAACACCAACACATTATGAAAACATTAGGAAATTACAGAAAGACTTGCAATAAGTTTAAACAGAACAAATTAAGCCAGCCCCTTGGTCTTCTGAGAAACAATGAGGTAAAATTGCAGAGACCAAATCTTTGTCAGCGATAGAGGATGCAGGTTAAAAATGTAGACATCATCGCCCCCTGGTGTTGTAAAATAACATGCAATGCTATCTATTTATTCATTTTTGAAGCTGTAATCTTCTACCTTGTCACTGAGCCTCAATTATTTCCTCAATTTCAAGCCCTCTTTAGTCAATCTTTTCCCTCATATCAATAACTTTCAAGTATCTTATTTGAAAATATAATTTGCCGGGCGCGGTGGCTCACGCCTGTAATCCCAGCACTTTGGGAGGCCGAGACGGGCGGATCACGAGGTCAGGAGATCCAGACCATCCTGGCTAACATGGTGAAACCCCGTCTCTACTAAAAATACAAAAAAATTAGCCGGGTGTGGTGGTGGGCACCTGTAGTGCCAGCTACTTGGGAGGCTGAGGCAGGAGAATGGCATAAACCCAGGAGGCAGAGCTTGCAGTGAGCCGAGATCGCGCCACTGCACTCCAGCCTGGGGGACAGAGCAAGACTCCATCTCAAAAAAAAAAAAAAAAGAAAAAGAAAATATAATTTGTATTAATTCCTCTTTCAGACTCCATAAATTCTTTCCAGGATACTGGCCACCTCCCAGCACAAGAGTCTATGCTCTTGCTCTTTTAAATGCAAGCCAAAACAATAGCTTTAGTCTTTTTAAATCAAAATTAGAGGATTAGCATGTATTTATTGCAAACTTTAATTTCCTCTAAAAGGCATCTTTACTCTGCAACTTGTCATTGCCATTTTTCATAACCAGAATGCATTCCTTCACCATCTGCCTCCTGACTTGGCAACCATCAAGAATTCTGGCCTGACCAGTTAACTTGCTAAACCATCTTTGCTGTTATATACCAGGAAACACTGGAAAAGAGACGTAAATAATAAACCTCCATATCCTAATGTCCCAGCTTAATTTATAGGCAGAATTTCATTTGTTGGCTAAGGGAAGAAAAACCATCTACGTAGAGTGAGCTTGGGAGGAAACTGGAGTAGGGAGAAAACATGATGGCAGGATAGGTCTGTGGGAACCGTGGGTGCAGTGCTGCTCTCAAAGTTTTCATTTCTGTGACAAGAGCTCTTTTTCGTATGTTCATTTTTATTGATTCCTGTTTTTATTTAAATAGATGGAAATATCCTATCTTGACTCATTGAATACATTTATTACCACGTTTTGAGTGTTTTCCTAATCACTGCATTGGCTCTGTTAGTTCTACTTTCCTTTGTCCAGCTGTCCTATTGTTGCTTTTGCTTTATATGTTAAAATACTTCCTCAGTGTCTGGTGGTCCTTGGAGGTCAATTTCCATGCAAGAGGGAGACATTGAAAAGCCTGGGGAAGCTCTGATTGAGTGGGTGCTTGTTGACTGACAGGTGGGCTTCATAGGAGGGTAATATGGCTTGAAAATTTTCTTAGGATTCCAAGGATGGGGTCCTTGACTTCTTTTCTTTTTTTTTTTTTTTTTTTTTCGCTCTGTTGCCCAGGCTGGAGTGCAGTGACGTGATCTCGGCTCACTGCAAGCTCTGATTCCTGGGTTCATGCCATTCTCCTGCCTCAGTCTCCCGAGTAGCTGGAACTACAGGCGCCTGCCACTATGCCCGGCTAATTTTTTTATATTTTTAGTAGAGAAAGGGTTTCACCGTATTAGCCAGGATGGTCTCGATCTCCTGACCTCGTGATCTGCCCGCCTCGGCCTCCCAAAGTGGTGGGATTACAGGCGTGAGCCACAGCACCTGGCCCAACCTCTTTTCTTAGATTGGCCAGTTTCCCCAGAAAATCATTCTTCAATCTCCTGCCAGAGGAGAGGGGCTGGAAGTTCTTTTGTTCATACACAGCTTTACACTCAGTCCCCCTGTCTCTTGTATGTTAGCTGCCCCTTCAACTGCACCTTGTGTGTCTCAGTGCATACCTCCCTGTGAGCCTCCTCAGAGGGGGAGTATTCAGTCTCTCGCTGGAACTGGGGAAAGGCAGCCATCCTGCTGCAGGCAGGGCTCTGCAATTCTGTTTCCATACAGGCTTTTGGCCCATTCCTCTGTCTTCAGTCCCTCTGTGCCCTTGCCTCCTCCTTCCAGAAGGACCCAGTGTTTTTACATCTTGACCTTTCTAGGGGTCTGTGGTACAAAACAGGACGTTTCTAGGCTCCCCGACTAACAGGTTACATTTTTGTTTTCTCTCATCTTGTAACTCTATTATCAGTTGTCCATTTGCTTTCTGGCTCCCAAGATTTTGCAGGTGGCATCACTGTGTTTTCTTCATTCTTCTAGATTCCTGCCACCTTTAGTTCTATGTCATTATGTGGTGTTTTGAGGGAGCAGGGGCAAACGAGTGCTTTTCTGCCATATTTACTTGCTTTTTTGTATAACACCTTATGAAACTACAGCAAAGTAAAGTGCACTATTTTCATTTCATGAATAGAATTTTGCAGAAACTAAAAACAACGATCAGCATGCAGGGAGGTGCTGAGGAGTACAAGGCCTGGGAGAGAGTCCCCTGCTCCAGCCACACTGGCAGGTTCTCACAGTAATGGTAGCTTCGCCACCCCTACACCCACTCTGAAGCTGAAGCATAAATCAACAGCCCTAACTGGAAGGCCCGTGCCAATGCTTTCCCTTTCTGCCCCCTCAGCCTGAGAGCATCCACCCCTTCCCTATCCTCAGCCTTAGAGATAAAGGAAGCTGGTTTGACGTAAAAGACAACTTTAGTGAAGAAACACAGCTGGTCTTCAGTCCTTCTGTTCTTTTCAAATTTGACCTTGGTCAGGCTCAAGAAATGTTTGTTGAATGCCTGTTATAGACACGCCTCTGTGTGCACTGAAGTTTCAAAAATGCGAGACGGTTCTCTGCCCTTGAGGAGTTCAAAGTCTCACTTACTCCCTGATGTCTCACTAAGTCCCACATATTAATCAGGACTGGCTCCTGCACAGAGAAGCACTGAGTGGTGGCTGAGCCGCCACTCATTGGGTTTTCTGTCACATGGACCCTAGTTTCTTTCATTTTCTGTATATACATCTAAAGCAGAATTATTATGGAAGGTCATTAGAAATTAGGTTGGATTCTGATGTATGACAATGACTGTAAAAGTAAAATATTAACATTCTTCTTTAAAGAAAAAACGATCCCGGCAGTCCCCTCCTGCTGGGATCGTTTTTTCTTTAAAAACAACCCCTGTAACTGGTACGTCATGTGTGTCTGAGGTTCTTGCATTGGGTCAACTGATGGGGGATCCTGTGGTGACTAGTTTGTAGTAGGCTCCTTTTTGGGCCATCAGTTCTTCGTGGGTTCCCTTTTCAATCACCACCCCCTGTGCCATGACAGCAATGATATCCGCGTTCTGGATGGTAGACAAGCGATGGGCAATGACAATGCAGGTCCGACCCTCTCTGGCTTTGTCTAGAGCAACCTGCACCGTCTGCAAAGAGAAGATGGAAAGTTGATGCAAAGATGCATGATTGCTCCCCAGCCCACCATCATGAGAGTTCAGTTAACATGACCTGAATAACAATTCTATACTTGAGGGCAAATCCAAAGGTTTGACATGAGAGAGGATTAACTAAGTATTCTCTGAGTGCAATGCATCAGTGATTTCAATGGCAGTGCACAGGCTGAGAAATTTCAGTGGAGCAAGAAGGAAGCAAACTATGAAGCCTCTATGTAATTTTACAATATTTGATGGTCTAGCTTCCTGAAATGAAACCAAGAAAACAATGGAGGGTGGCAGTTAAGTGGCCGTTCCTGATACTGCTCTTCATTGAAGACTTTTTAGCTCTCTCCAAAATGGAATCCCAATTGTTATGGCATTAATTATACATTTTAAATTTCATAATTGTGTTCTGCTCAATTGCATCTTCTTTCATGCAAACCACACATGAGATATTACCTCTTTCTTTGTGTTGTATGTGGCCTACCTTCTCTGTCACATACCTTTAGAACTATAAAATATTTATAACGGATCATCTAGATTATTTCACTTTATTCAAGAAAGGTGATCATTTATTTGCCTTTGGAAAAAAATGTCACTTAGCCTAAAGAATCTTAAAATCAATTCTTATTTTAAAGGTAAAATATTTTATTTGAAGCAATCTTATATTAAATCACTTGCTCTAGATAATTGTCTTTTGGTTCCATAAAGTATTGCCAAATTCTACTGTTAATAAATCAGAAAATTGAAGATAATGCCATTTTATAAGGACAAATTTTACAGCCAAAGACTCATTTGTAATGATATAAGACTTTAGAAAATCAGTACTTACCTTTTCACTTTCTGTGTCTAAGGCAGAAGTGGCTTCATCTAGTAGCAAGATTTTAGGATCTCGTACAATGGCCCGAGCAATAGCAATGCGTTGTTTCTCCCCTCGAGAGAGTTGAGACCCCTGGGACCCAACGTTAGTTTCATATTTCTGAAAGAAGTATGGTAAGTTTGAGAAATAGAAACAGTTATTGCTCCTGTGCTGTACAGAACTCATGTCAAGTTCTCCTCTGTAATTTAAATTATTTATTTGTTGAACTAGGGAATAGTGAGTGAATCCTCCTATAGGATGAAGGATGTCAATCAAATCCACTTAGGAATATAAGAAAAACATGGAATTTGTGACCTTTGATGTGGGAAGCAAGGGGACTTTATTCCTCATGTCTGCATTTCTTTTAGGTTTATATTTTCAATCTCCTCCCTGTGTCCAGGTAGGAGCCCATATATGAGATCCTCCTTGATTTGAGACTGTCTGATTCTACACTCTTATCTGGAAAAATCCTTCCAAGATGGACTAATCTCAAGAATGGAAATGTCTTTGTGAGATCTTCTGGTCCATTTCTGTATTAGGGAGGCGACAACCTGGAACACAGGCCTTGGTTAGAAGCTCCACTCTGCTGCTTACTAGCTTGTGTTCATGAATAAATTATTTACATTTTTTTGAGCTGGCTAGTCATCTGAGGTGCAGTATTAACACTCACTTCACATATTTATTGTGAGTGTTAGATAAAATTAGGAAGAAAAATCACTCATGCCTGGGATGGCTACATAAAAATTAGTTAACATTCACAGTGCGTTTACCATAGAGGTATTGTGCTAACTATTCTAGCAAGGTTATCATTTAATACACACAGAAACCATACCCACCCTATTTTTTTTAGATTACAAAACTTAGGCACAGGGAGGTAAGAAAATGGTGTAAGGACAAGTAACAAGCAGTGAAAGTGAAATCTGAATCCAGGTGAAAGTGAATCCGTCTCTCCTTTGAGTCCCTTGACTACTGCTCTTCCTGCCTTCCACAACACGAGCTGTTTCCTTCCCCAGCTTCCCTTGCCTCCTGATGAAAGCTCCATCATGCCAGGTGAGACCCATGAAAATCTGCTTTGTCCTTGTGGAGACAAAGTGCTCAGAGAAGGGTACCATGGGGAAGTCTGTATGAGGACAATGTAGTAAACCAGCTCCATGCCAGCGCCTCGCCCCAAATGAGTAGGTATTCAATAAGGGTTTGTGGGATAAATGAGTCTCCCAGGAGACACACAAGCTTTGCTTTTGAACTCTGGATTCAGCAAATAGTAATTTCCATGTGCTTATAGATTGGGCTAACAGGTAAGAACCGGGCCAAGAGCCTAACACTTAGGAGACTGTGAAAAGAGCAAACAAAAAGCCCTCCACAAACACCACAAAATTTATAAACATAATCACTTATAAAGAAAAACAATTTTCCCAGGGATATTTTAAAAAAGTAAGTAGAGAAGGTAAAAGGTAAAATTTGGCCCTACAATTTGGTTTCCATGTTTTAATTTTTCTTGTGATCAAAACTAAGAGGGACTTTTGGTGGATGGGAAAATGCAGAGACAATATTGTGTGAAATCTGGACTTGGCTCTGGCAAAGTAAGAGACACCAAGGCAGGTGCAACTTACCCACCACCCATGGTACACACTGCCAAGTAATGAAATAATGATGATGGCAGTAATACCAGCGGCAGCTTTCTTTGTGTAGCTATTAAGTGTGTTTTCTTCATTTTAACGTTATTTTCTTGCATTTTGCAGATGGAATAGACAATCTCAGAAAGGATAATTGTCCCAAAGCTATGAAGCTACTAAGTGGCAAAGCTTGGATGCAAGCCCAGGTCAGCTCCAAATCTCAGGCTTTTCCCCACTATGCTAAACTAAAGCTCAATGTGCAAAATAATTCTACAAAAATAGCATCCATTGCATTGGGCAATCCAATATTTTCCAAAATTAAAGAGTATGTTGATGAAGGATATTTCTTTTGCTTAAAAAACTAAGACAGTCCGGGGCCACTGTGAGATAAATTGTGTACCCTTTGACCTTCTAGAGCGACAGTCATAATACAGATTGAATATTTCTTATCAGAAATGCTTGGAACCAGAAGTATTTCAGATTTTGGACTTTTTCAGATTTTGGAATATCTGCATATAATGAGATATCTTGGGGATAGGACTCAAGTCTAACCACAAAATTCATGTTTCTTATCTACTTTATACACATAGCCCAGAAGTAAATTCCTACAATATTTTTAATAATTTTGTGCATGAAACAAAGTTTTGACTGCATTTTGACTGTGGCCCATCATACGAGGTCAAGTATGAAATTTTCCACTTGTGGGATCATGTTGGCCCTCAAACAGTTTTGAATTTTGGAAAATTTTGGATTTGGGATTTTCAGATTAGGGATGCTCAACCTGTACACTTTGGTCGTTCTACTTCTCCCCATCCTTGTCTCCCACAGGGAATGGCTCTGACTTCGTACTCACCTCTGGGAGTGACATGACAAAATCATGCAGCTGAGCCTGTTTTGCAGCTGCTATGACTCTTTCCACGGGAATTTCTTTGGTGTTGTCTCCATACTTGATATTGTCCATTATGCTACAGGCAAACAACACTGGTTCCTGGGAAACTATTCCAATGTTTGAGCGCAGGAACTGGATGTTTACTTTTTTGCTGTCATGCCCATCTATCATCTGCCAATAGAAGAGATGACAGGTCATTAAGTTTTCAGAATTTCAGCAGCGAGGAAAGTTCATATGCTAGCGTTAGGCGTCATGCAGGACATTTGGCTTGTTTAACAGACAGCAATCCCAAGGCTAAAATTACGGAATAAATTATGCTGCCTTTGACCTGTGGATGTAATGTCTATCAGGAGTGGCATCCATGTTAACACTAATCAGACTATAGTACTATTTATTTCCTGAACTCTGGCTCTACAGGTGAAACAAATGAGAAAGATGCTCAGGTATTCAGGTAAGAAACAACTTCCCCTTACTTTGCTGCAGCACACTCTCTACAAATATACAGGGTTGCTCTATTTTGAGACTCATGAGTTACGGAAAGGATTTTTGTCTGGGAAGCTTTTGGGCAATATAAGGATCAAACCTGTTTTCTTGATTTTACTAACGCCATTCTCTGAATAACTGAGGTAATAAAACCAAGTAAAAAAGGAATACATTTATTCACTTAGTCAATCAACAAACATATATTTGAATCACCTGCCACAAAGCACCATCCTAAGCAGACTATGTCTGCTACGTAAAGAAAATATTATCTCTGTTTCCTTGGAACTCACAGTCTAGTTAGGCAGTGAAGTACAGGTACTTGAATATCTACAACATGAGCTGGTTCACAAAAAAGTCCTAGAATATTAAAGGCACAGTATGCCTAACGTACTACTGTAAAGTATTTGGCCCTATTATTTCAGAAAAAATGGTGATAAATGGTATGAACAGATTATATTTAAGATAATTCCTAAGTAATGGAAAAAGCAAACACTATTAGAAAAAGTATAAAGCATTTCTCAATAACAATTAGCCCTGGCTTTGCTTTATGCAAGGAAATCTTTAGTTGCCTCTTTCAAGTTTTTCTCAGCATGTCTTTTCATAATGTCATCTGTCCTCATTACACTAAAGATTATACTATTCAGGGAAGTCAGAAAGGCCACTTTCAAAATATTAGCATTCAACAGTGAATAAAGTGTGGAGCAAAATAAAACTTTTTCAGACCTATATCTATGAACGATTTCTTAGAAAATTACTTGTGGATGAGCTCCAACAAAGGGGGGTGAAAACTATGAAAAGGGCATTTATGGGAACTATGAAATAATGCAAGGAATCCTAATCCAAGGAATCCTAATCCTAGGAAATATCACAGGGAACTCACAGGACGACAACTGTTCAACAGGCAAAGGTTGCAAGTGACAGAAATGAGGGAATAGATGGCCTGAGAGGGACATTGGAAGAACACAAAGGTTTTCATAAAGACAAAGAATACAAGAAAAAAAGAAACCTTTCAGAAAAACAATCAAGAAAAAATATAACACAAATGTAACTCATTATTTGACTAAGGGATGAACAATATTTACATAATCATTTAAAAAGCTGTCAATTGGTTTTCAACTTTTAGAATCAACTTAGAGTGAAAGCAGGAAAGATAATGTTGTAAACAGAATGTGCTCTGAATTCTTGATAATAGTGCAGTTAGAACTTAAGAGGTAAAAGAAGGGAGTAAGAGGTGAAAATAAAGGTAGGATTGCTAACATTTTTATTTTAGAAAGCGAGAATTCAAGAGGAACTATCTACAGGTGGTGGAAGAGCAACGGAAGCAGATCAGAAGTTTACAGATTTATAAATAGAAGGTCTAAAAAATGATATAACTACATTGGGAGGAGGTAGGAAAAAGGAGGGGGTGGTGAGGGTAAGTAGATTTTTATCTCTTGAGAATAAATCACAGAGAGTCTAAATTTGTTAAATCATGAAACAGCAGGAGCACATTATTTAAAGACATAAAAGTAATCATCAGCAGATCAAAAACATCAAGTGGTCGAAGATAGTTGCCTTTGGGCAGAGAAATGTGGAGTGGGAGTGTAAGCATAAAGCAGGGGGGCAACTTTTCATTATAAATGTTTATTATTTGATTTTGTGACCTTATGTATATATTACTTTTAAAGAAAGAAAAAAAGGACAGAAAAGAGAAAGAAATGTTATGAAAAATAAATAACAAAGCTATTCACCAAAATTTCAAATATCTTTGCCAAAGATTTACGGTACATGGCTCTCAATCTGAGTTCCTTGCCTTATTTAGATTTCAGCTTCTTGAACAAGGATTGTCTTAGATCTTTTCATGCTAAATCTCCTTTCTTGCTCATTTATCATTATTTCCCTTATCACTCTACTTTTTTCATTCCTGGTCATTAGTTTTCTGATTAGTCTGCACTTTCTGCTCCATTTACGGGTAAATGAATGCTTCTATTAAATACACTCATCTCCAGCTTTGCAGTGTGCCCAGTTTTCTTTGCCTAACTGGTCAGCAGGCCATCTGGAACTGGGGAAAATCTGACATTAGAAATTGTGAGGGAGAATAAGGCAAAGCAGCAAATGACTGGGACTGGAAAATATGCATGGGGTAATGCCTAAGGCAAGCATTTTACAGTGAGTCTGGCAAAGCAAAAACTTGAAGCCAAAAACTTGGAAATAGTCTGCAGAAGGCAAAATTCTCAAAAAGGTTGTGTGGCTTACCACTTTTCCTTGATCAGGATCATAGAAACGTTCCAACAGCTGAATGCTGGTGCTTTTGCCACATCCACTGCTCCCAACAAATGCCAGTGTCTGCCCTGGACTAATCGACACTGAGAGACCATTCAGAACTTGCATGTCAGGTCGAGAAGGATATGTAAATTTACAATCAACAAAATCAATCTTCCCCTGGAAGTTGTTCTGTGGATGGGAGGATCAAAATTAGAGATGCTCTTACTGGAGCCTAGAATATTGAAAACACACCTAAATCTTGAGTTTAAAATCCCTACTTGAGATACCTTCAAACCACGCTGCCAAAATGCAAAGTATAGAGACAGTAACTTAATAAAAGGACATTCCATTTTCTATTCTGAAAGATGTAGTATAAAGAAAGGCTTGGGCAACAAAATTAAAGACATTTGACTCCCCCATTCCCAGTCTAACCTAAGGGAATTTTCTTACCATCCATTCCTGACATTCTGAATAGAAGAGAACAGCTGGAAGATATTACATCACAGAAGCCAGTAACTGTCCAAACCCTATAGCTTTGTTCCCCCAAAGACTAAAAATAATGTTACACTTAAAACGACCTAGAAAGAAAGTTACCTGAGGTCTGTACTGCAAAGGTGAATATTTTCTATTGTACTTTGGTGTGCTTAAAACTCTCTAACCTATAAACTCTAGAAATGGATAGACATTTAACAGAACACACAGAAACTTTACATTTACTGAACTGAAGGAGAAATTTTACAAATTTAGAAAGATAACGAATTTAGCTTAGCTTTACTAGTGTTTAGGTTTGCTTTGCTTTCTGGAACATACTAAAATTTTCAAAAATAGGTAGAGAAGATTTAAAAATACATATCTATCAATTAGAAGAAGATATTTTGTCAAGATTGAATTAATTTTCTGGACATCCACATGAGCTAAAACTTGAATCAAGATGAACATGAATTAAATCAACGTTATTGGACAGGAAGAATTGATTTTTCTACATTCCGTATGAGAACATCAATAGAAAATACAGTGGTTAGGTAGATCTCAGAGGACAACTGGCTTCATTCATTCAGGAACTAAGTGTATTTTATATTACACAGAATTTAGCATTCATTGAAAGTCATCGCCTTGTTCAAATGCCAGCTTTAGGAATAATTTTTGATGCTAATTTACTTTATTCCTGTGTAGTTATAAATCTACTTTGTGTCCACTCCGAGTACGTATGAATCAACCCATACACAGCAGGAATTTAGAAGCCAAGTGGTATTGATGGCCATCCCTAATGGCTGTCCTGCACACACACACACACACACACACACACGCACGACCCTACCCCTCATCAATACTTACACATTTTATTTATGTATTTTATTAGACTTTAACTTCTGGGGTAGATGTGCAGAATATGCAGGTTTGTTACATAGGTATACATGTGCCATGGTGGTTTGCTGCACCCATCAACCTGTCATGTACATTAGGTATTTTTCCTAATGCTATCCCTCCCCTACCCCCAGCCATCCCCTGACAGGCCCCAGTGTGTGATGTTCCCTGCTCTGTGTCCATGTGTTCTCATTGTTCAACTCCCACTTATGAGTGAGAACATGCGGTGTTTGGTTTTCTGTTCTTGTGTTAGTTTGCTGAGAATTATGGTTTCCAGCTTCATCCCTATCCCTGCAAAGGACATGAACTTATCCCTTTTTATGGCTGCATAGTATTCCAACACTTACCCATTTTTCTCCTGCACTACTGTATACACTGATTGGGGGTTGTCGGTCCAGCAGTTCAAAAAAGCGTGCAGCTGATATTTTAGCTTTTGCATAACTTGGGGTGTAAGAGAAGGTTCTTCCAAGAGCTGTCGCACTCAGTACAACTGCAGAGATCACCCTGTAACCAGACAGACACACAGGCAGAGAGCAGGGAGGAGTAGTTGGTGTGATGACCTGAGGGCAGAAGTTTGGGGATCTAGCCCTGGTTCTGCTAGGAAAGGACCAAATATCCTTAAGCAAGTCACTTTAGATTTAGATTTGTCTGGGAATGAAGAGGGTGGTGTTTAAGAGATTAGCAGTTTCCAACTGTGTTCTGTGAAAAAGGGGTAAGAAGAGGACTGAATGAGCATGAAGGAGAGAGCTCAGACCTCCAAACCTTTATTTGACCACAATAGCTTCTTTTAAGAAAATTGTTGGAGGGGGAAAAAGACTTCTGAAGGTTTTTTTTTTGTTTTTTGTTTTTTGTTTTTTTTTAAAGAAAAAGCAGGCTTGAAAGATCACCAGATTGAGTTGATTTTTCTAGAATTGTAACAGTTTTTTGAACCTATAATAGATATGTAAAAGATAATGATTGATGATGTAAGCTTCAATTCTGTACCAGGTATGTATATAATTTATGCTTCAGAGAGCAAGACAGATGAAATTGCCTGTCTCCTTCTTCTTGTGTTAGCCTCTAACTATATTCAACATGTACTTAATTAATGAGAGTGAGTGAATGAATGAATGAATGATAAATATAATGAGAGATAACTTTGTTGCTGTACAGACTGTGATGTGAGTAGTAGCCCCCAAAGCTGTTCACCTGCACTGTCATGCACAGAGGGTCTGCCTGGGATGGGGATAGGGATAAGGGATGTGTCTTTGTGTGTCACACTGCTCAGTTCATAAGCAGGAATTGTTTTAGGCCAGAATTGCAAATCCAAACATCTCCAGGAGCCCAATTTAAAGCCTAAGGGAATGAAAAGCACTTGAAATGAAATGGAAAATGGTGGAAGATGACCTTCCAATTTTTAAAGTGAAGCCTGAAATTCAGTTTTCTGTAGTCCCAGAATTTTTTTTTTTTTTTTTTTTTTTTTGAGATGGAGTCTTACCCTGTCACCCTGGCTGGAGTGCAGTGGCATGATCTCAGCTCACTGCAGCCTCCGCCTCCTGGGTTCAAGCGATTCTCCTGCCTCAGCCTCCCGAGTAGCTGGGATTACAGGTACACACCACGACACCCGGCTATTTTTTTGTATTTTTTGTAGAGACGGGATTTCGCCATGTTGGCCAGGCAAGTCTCAAACTCCTGACCTCAAGTGATCCACCCACCTTGGCCTCCCAAAGTGCTGAGATTACAGGCGTGAGCCACCGCACCCAGCCTGTAGCCCCAGATTTTTACACGTTGGCAAAAAATTATTCTAAAACCTTAATATAAACTAAATAAAAATAACCCAATGGTTTGCGTTTTTTTCTAATTTAGATTAGTAGCTTTAAATATCAAAGATTTAGAAAAGAGAGACTTTCCTGGCTGGGTGGGTGTAGTGGAGCGGGAGAGAAGTGCTGAAAGAGACACCAGGTGAGAAGGCAGGACTCATGGCTAGAGAAGGAAACCCAAGAACAGATTCCTGTAGGACCACTTTTCCTAATGCCCTCCAAACCTTTCTCAGACCATCTCCACCTTTATACCCGGCCCTCTCCCCCACCCATATACATGTGTACCTCATTACCCAGTATACTGACTCCCTTAGGCTTTCACCTCTGGAAATGTGAGAAATTGGACTCAAAGCTAATCTTATTAGAAAAGCAGGCTTTGGCTATACGAATGGAACATCATTTACCTGTATGGCCTATGCTGTCTCTGCCTAGGAGCAGTCAGCTGGGAACATGCCCTCTTTGCAAGAAAGGAGTTCACATAAAACAGTTCTTTATCAACCATCTTAGCCAAGGCCTCTAGATTTTCTCAGCATTAACATCTGTGGCAGATTGTTTATAAACAATGATCATATTAATTCACACTATCATGCATCCCTTTGCAACATGACTTTTTTACTCCTCTCATCAAAAAGTGGATTCTATTTTTTTCTATTCCTTAAACCTGGGCTTGATGGTATGACTTTCTTTGGCCAAACAGAAAATTAGAAAGTCTCTTTGCATGGAGAGACTTGAAAAGTACTTGCACAGTGGGGCTTGCCCTCTTTTGTGGCACTTGGAACTCTGAGGCCATAATATGAAGAAAAGAAGCTCATCTGCTTGACAGGCCATGTGGAGACAGAAGAATACACAGAAGCCTGACTGAATCAGCCCAGGTCAGAAGAACCACCCTCTCGACCCACAGAATCTTGAAAAATAATTAATCCCACCTATTGTAAGACACCAAGCTTGGAACTGTTTGTTAAGCAGCCAAAAAGCTAACTGACAGAACCAGGCTATTCCTTCCTTGTGTGTTGATCTTTTCTCACCTTGGCTGGATATTCCTCACCTGAACACGTAGCTGAAATGGAGCCCCTCATTGGGGATTAAGTAACCTCCATATCTGTAGGAAGCAGAATTCGCAACAAACAGGATGCACTGGGAAAAGGCAAAGCAGAATCCATAAACGTTGGCTTTCTGAATGGCTGTCTTGAGGGGCTTCTCCAGCTCAGTCTCAAGTGTTTCAATGAACCGCCTCTCCTTTCCAATTCCAGCTACAGTGCGGATGTTACTGAGGGCTTCGTTTGTAATCTGAAGATCGAGAAAGAGTCTTAGGAATACAAGGGCAGAAATAACTCCTTTCATGACATTTCAATGGCTGCGTGGATTAGATGGTGCAAATGGCAGAATGTGGTACAAATCAGAGAATGCATCATCTGGGAATACAAAGAAGTGGCTGGAGATCAACCCAACTGGACCACGAGACAATTTTTCAGTTAAATTCAAGTTTCCCTTAATTCTAACATGGCATGGCTTTGTTGCCTCCACTTGTGGTGGAAGAAAGAAGGAAAAATAAAGGTACACAGTTATCCTTGAAAGCTTTTTAGCTTCTTCGTTAATTCATTTGAAATGTATAAAATGGTATCTTTAAACATCTTCTGAGACAAAAGATTAATAATATACATTTAAAATATTAGATTATATTTTCTTAAAAAATCAATCTGGCCAAATATTATATAACTTAAATTAGTTTTAGCAGTAAACAAAATTAATTAAATTTATTTGCAAATAATGTTTTAGGAAAAATGAGTATTTATACCTCTAGTGGTAAAACAATACTTTTTTTTCCATAGCATTAAAAAATGTTTAAGTTGTATATATTTAGGGGGTATGAGTGCAGATTTCTTGCAGGCATATATTGTATAGTGGTGATATCTGGGCTTTTAGTGTACCCATCACCCGAATAATTAATTTCATATACAATAGGTCATTTTTCAACCCTCACTGCCTCCCGCCCTCCCTCCTTTTGTGGTCTTTAATGTCCACATTAAAGATGTAGACATCTTCCACATCTTTATGTCCATCCATACCCACTAACATAACTTGAAATGAGTAGGAAATGTATCTTTTAGTCTATATTATGAATTTGTATTTGTTTTAACCCACACTCTAGGGCAAGTAATCACTGTTTCTGAATTAGGGTCTTACCCTAAAAAGGCAAAAAGGTAGGCCCCTTTGTTCCACTAACATATGAAGTCCTTTTGGCTTCTGCCTACTTGAGCAGAGTTCACGTTCCCTTTTTTAAAAGAGACAGAACCTAAGTTATTGTGAATTTGTTAAAAGAGTGTGTATATGTATGTGTGATTTCTTTCTTTTTTCTTTTCTTCCTTCTTCACTCCCTTCCTTCCTTCTTTCCTTTCCTTTTCTCTTTTTTCTTTCTTTTCATTTCTTTTCTTTCTTTCGTTCTTTTGTTCTTTCCCTTCCTCCCTTCCTTCCTTTCTTTTTTTTTTTTGATGGAGTTTTGTTCTTGTCACCTAGGCTGCAGTACAGTGGCGTGATCTTGGCTCACTGCAGCCTCCATCTCCTGGGTTCAAGTGATTCTCCTGCCTCAGCCGAGTAGCTGGGATTACAGGCACCTGCCACCATGCCCAGATAATTTTTGTCTTTTTAGTAGAGATGGGGTTTCACCATGTGGACCAGACTGGTCCTGAACACCTGACCTCAGGTGATCTGCCTACCTCGGCCTCTCAAAGTGTTGTAATTACAGGCATGAGCCACTGGCCTCCCAAAGTGTTGGGATTACAGGCGTGAGCCGCTGGTCTCCCAAAGTGTTGGGATTACAGGTGTGAGCCACCGCCCCCGGCCTGTGTGATTTCTTATACTTGAGAAGTGTTTATGCCACCATCCCTCATTTACCCCCAAGGACAAGATATTAATTAGAACACACTTTAAAATGTGTAGCTAAAACCTAAGTGTATCCAAAACCTAAACTGCAGCTCATAATTCTAGTTGGGAAAGACACTTGCCCCAAGCCTGGGGGACACTACGGTGTGAAGAGAAAAGGCGTGTGCCATTAAAACCATCATAGCTCCTCTGTGTATGGAAAGCATGGCTCAGGGAAACCATTAGATTGCAAAAGCCTCACAGCCAGAAAACTGAACTATCTACCCCTGCAAGTGAGAGTGTACCAAATTGGAATGTGGAACGAATCACTATGCGAGAGGAAATTGAACAGGCAATCCTCTGTTCACCCCACTATTTCTCCACGCCGGCTCAAACTCAGAGCCTTGGAGCCTTATTGCCTCAGTCTTTGGGCCAAATATGCATGGAAAGGGTGGTGGAAGGTTCTTAAGTGTGCCTGTCTGTGGGCTGACAGCTTCCTTAAGTCTCTTCCTACTATTTGTTTTTAACAATTTGTCTGATAGACACTCAACCATGAGGAATGGGAAAATTAGATGTGCAAGATTACCTGTCCCACCATCTCCAGGGCCCGCTTATCTCGAGAGGCAAATCCTGTCAACATCCTGGTCTGTGTGGCTCCTGATAAAGCCAAGAAGGGGAAGAAGCACAAGATGACCAGGCTCAGCTTCCAGCTAAAGTAGAAGGCAATGATCATGGCCACAGTGACGTTAGTGAAGGAATTGACCATCATCCCAATCTGAGAGCCGGCAGCCTGCAAACCAAAAAGCAATCAACCCATCTCAGACACACAGTCTCTTTTACCAACTACCATTATACAAAAAGGTCAGATCTTTTATAAAATTGCGATAAAATATACATAACAATATATATCATTTTAATCATTCTTAAGTGTACAATTCAGTGGCATTTCACAATGTTGTGTAACCATCACGCATCTATACCTAAAGCTTTAAAAATCATGCCCAACAAAACTCTGTATCCATTAAACAATAACCTCCCTTTCTTCTCTCTCCCTCAAGCTCTTGGTGACTTCTATTCTAACTCTCTGTCTGTGTAAATTTGCCTACCCTAGGTACTTCTAGAAGTAGAATTATACAATATTTTTCCTTGTGTATCTGGCTTATTTTGCTAAGCATAATGTTTTCAAGCTTCAGCCATGTTGTAGCAGGTATAAAAATTTCATTCCTTTTTATTTTTATTTTTTGTTTATTTTATTTATTTTGGGACAAGGTCTCTGTCACCCAGGCTGGAGGACAGTGTCATATTATGGCTCACTGTAGCCTTGACTTCCTGGGCTCAAGCACCCCTCCTGTCCCAGCATCCTAAGTAGCTGGGACCACAGATGCATGCCACTACACCTGCTAATTTTTTAATCTTAGTAGAGATGAGGTCTCACTATGTTGCCCAGGCTGGTCTTAAACTCCTAAGCTCAAGTGATCCTCCCACCTTCGCCTCCCATAGTGTTAGGATTGCAGGCATGAGCCACCACACCTAGCTTCATTCCCTTTTAAAACTGAATATTCCATTGTATGCATATATCACGTTTTGTTTATCCATTCATCCATTGATGGACACTGGGGTTATTTCCAACTTTTGGCTATTGTGAATAATGCTGCTATGAACATTGGTGTATAAGCACCTTTCAAGTCCCTGCTTTCAATTCTTTTGGATATAGACCTAGGAGTGGAATTGCTGGGTCATATGGTAGTCCTCTGTTCAAAAAGTTTATTTTTTTTAAATGATTAAGTTCTTTTAAATGATGAGCACCCATAATGTATCTGAAGGCTGAATTAATTAAAAGGTTCTTTATTCATAGCTTATCCAAAGTTCATTATTGACTAATCTCATTTTATGAGTGTCAGTGCAAGAGCAGTCTGTCTGAGATTAATGCAGCCCTAAACACAGGCTACACATGTGTCAGGTACTGATGCATTTGGCTTGTTTGACGATATCCAGTCATGGGGCTTGAGGTAATATTTACTTATTCAATGAAGATTAATGCTTGCTCTATAATTATGTTTTTGAAGTTGATACAAGACTGTTGCAAGATACCACCTTGATTCTCATTGAACTTAGTCTGCTCATTGGTACAAAGTTACATGCTGCTGTAATACACAGCTATGTAGTCAATGCAGATGGACAAAATGGATTCAGTCCCAATGTAGATGGATAATGGACCACTGTGGTAATTATATCTTACTAATCAGAGTATCCAGTGGTTCCAAATCTTCGTTTCAGTTGCAGCTAGGCAGGTATGACCAAAGCTTGGTATACTCTGCAGAAAATACTAGGGTGAGGAAAATTACATCACTTCTTTTTAAAATTGTAGAAACACATTATTATTTTAGACAAAAAAATGTAAAACAACCAAAGGTAAGGTTTTAGTCACCATTAGATGCTAAGGCAGTGTTATTCAGGAATAATTTGCATCTTTATATTGAATTGAAGACACAAATGGAATATAAAATTGTGTCCCAAAGCAGGATTCCCATGTGTTAGTGCCAACTTCCTTGGAGACTAACAGGCTAAATCAAGAATTTCTCATTTGTACCCCCATGTTCATAGCAGCATTATTCACAATAGCCGAACAACCTGAATGTCCACTGACAGATGAATGAATAAAGAAAGCATGATATATCCATAAAATAAACATCCATAAAAATATAGCTCTGATACATACTACAGTATAAACTTCAAAAACATCACATTACATGAAATAAACCAGACATAAAAGGATAAATTCATATGATTCCACTTAGATGAGGAACATAGAGTAGTCAGATTCATAGACACAGAAAGTATAATGGTGGTGGCCAGGGCTGAGGGGAGGGAGAGCAGGATGGGGAGTTACTGCTTCAAGGGTACAGAATTTCTGTTTGGAACGGTAAAACATTTCTAGAGATGAATAGTGGTGATGCTTGCACAACAATGTAAATGTACTTAATGCCACTCAGCTGTACATTTAAAGATAGTTAAAGTAGTAAATTTTATGTTACAAATGTTTTACTGCAATTTTTTTAAAAAAAGAATTTTTGGTTGGCAAGGACTGTCAGGCATTACCGAGTGCTTGAAAAGCAACTTTGCAGTTCTTTGGGATGTCCTTGCTTCCTTTTACATTTTATTCAATTGGTATTTTTAGAAAATTAAAAATAATACAGCCTAAGACACAAACAAAACATACATATTTAACAATATATACATATATATTTATTTTTTTCTTTACAAAAAGGACTCATACTCTACCTATTACTTTGTACTTTGACTTTTTTTCACTTATCGATGTTACTTAACTATCCTTCCAGATCAATATACAGGAACACTTTAAAAAATAGCTGTGTAATATTCCTTAGAATAAATGTATCATAATCGATTCAGCTATTTTCCTGTTAGTGGATATTTGGGTAGTTTCCAGGGAATTTTATTAATTTTTTGGTTAATATAAAAAATGACAAATGTCCTTGAACACACATGCTTACACAATAGGAGGGAATTCACTCACGAGAATTCTGGTCAAAGAGTATATAATTAAAAAAAAAAAGAATTTCTGGTTGGCAAGGACTGTCAGGCATTACAGAATACTTGAAAAGCAACTCTAAAGTTTTTTGGGGGGATATCATTATTTACTATTATTCTCCAAAACATTTGCTTACTATTATTTGCTATTACTCTCCAAAAAACATTGAAAAACTTTGTACATTGTATGAGAGTGTCAGTTATTCCCCATCCTCATGAGTATTATTCATGATGGTTTCAGGAACACTACACATAATATGGTTATATGAGGGATATTACTATTCATTATAAATGTTTTTCTAGTTTATCATTTGTTTATATAAAAGTTTTGAGTTTATGAAGTCCAACATGTCTACTTTGTAGTTTTGAGTTTTTGTCTTGCTTGAGAGGATCCCCTCTACTACCACTCTTATTTCTCAATGAGCTCTAGCTAATATAATAAGAAAATAAAATAATATGAGTATAAACATGAAAAAAGAAAAAAGAGATAAAATGATCTTTTTTGCATTTTTTGCTTTGCGGTTATTGTGACTTTTACTAATTGAAGGCTCGTGGCAACCCTGCATATGCAGAGCAATTCTATTGGTGCCGTTTTTCCAATGATATGTGCTCGCTTTATGTTTCTGCATCACATTTTGGTAATTCTCACAATATTCAAACTTTTTCATTATCATATCTGTTATGGCGACCTGTAATCAGTGATCTTTGGCATTATCGTTGTATTCGTGTTAGAGCACACCATGAACCACGCCCAAATAAGACTGAAAACTTATTCAATAAATGTGTTTGTTCTGACTGCTCCACTGACTGGCCATTCTCTGTCTCTCTGTCTCTCTGTCTCTCTCTCTCTCTCTCTCTCTCTCTCCCCCTCCCCTCAGACCTCCCTATTATCTGAGACACAATAATATTGAAATTAGGCCAATTAATAACACTACCTTGGCCTCTAAGTGTTCAAGTGAAATAAAGAGTCACACATCTCTCACTTTAAATCAAAAGCTAGAAATGACTAAGCTCAGTGATGAAGGTGTGTCGAAGGCTGAGACAGGCTAAAAGTTAGGCCTCATGCGCTGAACAGGTAGTCAAGCTGTGAATGCAAAAAAAAAAAAAAAAAAAAAAAAAAACAAAAAAAAAATTTCTTGAAGGAAATTAAAAGTGCTATTCCAGCGAACACACAAATAATAAGCAAGTGAAGTGAACCAGATTTATTGCTGACATGAAGAAAGTTTGAGTGGTTTGGAGACAAGATCAAACCCACTACAACATTCCCTTAAGCCAAACCTAATTCAGAACAAGGTCCTAACTCTCTTCAATTTTAGTAAGGCTGAGAGAAGTGAGGAACCTTCGGGACAAAAGTTGGTTCATGAGGTTTAAGGAAAAAAGCATCTCTACGATGTAAAAGTGCAAGGTGAGGCAGCAGTGCTAATGTAGAAGCTGCCACAAGTTCTCCAGAAGATCTAGCTAAGGTCATTGATGAAAGTGGCAATACCAAATAACAGATTTTCCATGTTGACAAAACAGCTTTCTATTGGAGGAAGATGCCATCTAGGACATTCATATCTGGAAAGGAAAAGTCAATGCCTGACTTCAAACTTACAAAAAACAGGCTGACTCTCTTGTTAGGGGTTAATGCAGATGATGACTTTAAGTTGAAACTTACCATTCCAAAAATTCTAGGCCCCTAAGAGGTATGCTAAATCTACTCTGCCTATGCTTTATAAATAGAATAATAAAGGCTGGATGACAGCACATCTGTTGAAAACACAGTTTTTTGAATATTTTAAGCTATTGTTGACAACTACTGCTCAGGAAAATATATAGCTTTCAAAAATATTAGTGCTCATTGACAATGCACCCAGTCACCCAAGTGCTCTGATGGAGATGTACAAGGAGATGAATGTTGTTATGCCTGTTAACCCAACATGAATTCTGCAGCCCATGGGTCAGTGAGTAATTTTCACTTTGAAGACTTTTTATTTAAGAAGTAACATTTTACAAGGCTACATCTGCCATAGTGATTCCTCTGAGGGAACTGGGCAAAGTAAATTGAAAATCTTCTAGAAAGGATTCACCATTCTAGATGCCATTAAACACATTTGTGATTCATGGGAGGAGCTCAGAATATCCACATAAATAGGTGCTTGAAAGAAGTTGATTCCAACCCTCACGGATGACTTTGAGGGTTCAAGACTTCAGAGGGAGTAACTGCAGATGTCATGAAAATAGCAAGATAACTAGAATTAGACGTGGAGTCTGAAGATGTGCTGCATTAAATTGCTGCAATTTCATGATAAAATTTGAATGGATAAGCAGTTGCTTCTTATGGATGAGCAAAGTGGTTTCTTGAGATGAAATCCACTCCTGGTGAAAATGCTATGAACATTATTGAAATGATTATAAAGGAGTTAGAATATTACATAAACTTAGTTGATAAAGTAGCAGCAGGGTTTAAGAGAACTCAATCCAATTTTGAAAGACATTCTACTGTGGGTAAAATACTATCAATCAGCATTACATGCTACAAATAAATCTTTCATGAAAGGAAGAGTCAATTGATGAGGCAAACGTCACAGTTGTCTTATAAGATATTGCCACTCTAACCTTCAGCAACCACCACCATGATCAGTCAGTTGCTGTTAATAAATTAAGATATGTACATTGTTTATTTTTAGACATAATGCTATTGCATAGTTAGTAGAATACGGTATAGTGTAAAACATAACTTTTATATGTACTAGGAAGCCAAAAAATTAGTGTGACATGCTTTATTGCAATATTCTCTTTATTGTGGTGGTCTGAAACCAAACCTGTAATATCTCAGAACTATATCTGGCATTTTATTATATATCTAGAAAACCCAGTAGACTATATTAAATTTCTAAAATTAAAACTTACAAGAGAGCATGGAAAGTCCTTAAGATAAGTATACAAAAACTAATAGCTTTCATCTCAACTCATTTACAGTTATAATTGAGAAAAACATCTCATTCAAAATAGTGGAAAAAATACATGAGAAAAAGTGAGCAAGATAGTGGGACATATTAATGTAACTATGAATCTTGGTAAAAACTAAAGTCTTATTTGTATGTCTCTCAGGAAAATTTAGTACTCCCACAATAGCAATCCTACTGTGTATGTATGTGTGTATATGAATTTGACCAGAATAAAAACAAATTTTTAAGAAGAAATTAAAATGAGTGTAAAGTACATTAAAATAATTAACATCCAGGAATAGATAAGAGAATTTTGAAGAGGAAAAATTAGTATGCAGGGATTTGCCTTACCAGATACTAAAATGTATCAAGTTATAAGAATTAAAACAATGAGTACAAAAAAAAAAGAAATAATGAATAAGACATACTATTTGATAGCACAATAGAATGACTATAGTAAATAACTTAATTATACATTTAAAAATAAGAGTGTAATTGGATTGTTTGTAACACAAAGGATAAGTGCTTGAGGGAATGGATACCCCATTCTTCATAATCACTTGTTTCATGTTGCATGCTTGTATCAAAACCTCTCAGGTACCCCATAAATACATACACCTACTTGGTATCTATCTACAAAAATTCAAAAAAAATTATGAATTAAAACAATAAGTTTTTAAATAGAATAAGTCAAATTGATCAATTCAGACTAGAGTATCTCCAAATAGTTCTAAGTATATATGGAAAGTTAATATTCACAATTGGAGGAAACATTTCAAACCAGTGGAAAACGTAATCTATATTTAAAAAATATTTTTGGAATATTTTCTATCCAGCTTCAAGAAAACAAAGCCAAATCTACCTCACACCAATCTTAAGATAAATTTGACCTGGGCTAGCAATCTTATTTTTTAAAAAACAACAAAAGTATTAGAAAAATTCTGAGAAAATCCTCTTTTTAAAAAGATAAGTGTTTGTAAGATAATTAGATGCTACTCTCTGAATTCTAGTGATAGTAAATAACCTTCAAAAGTTCCTTGCAGATTGAAGGACACGAAAATAGAAGAGATAAGATTATGACTTATTTATTTAGCCTAAATTTAAGAGTAAGGGGAGTAGACTACAATACTCCAATGATGAGAGTGAAATTGGAACAAACCTTCTTTAAGCAGTTACGCAATACATATCAAAATCTTCCAAAATGATTATACATCGATTCAGTGATTATATTTTGAGAACTAAGAAAATAATCAAGGATGTGGCAAGCTCAATGTAAAATGATATAAATTGCTTATAAGGAGGAAAAAACCTGGGGGAAAAACGTAACTAGAGAATCCTTTAAGACAGGACAGTAGATGAAAATGAAGTATTGTGCATTAATTAAAATCTATTGTAGAAGAATAATGACGAAAACATGTTCACCTTAGATTATTTTACAGGAAGAAAGAAAGACTGCAACACCTATGTAGAGTGTAACCCTAAGTCTATGGGAAACACATGTGCTTACAGAAAAAGCCTAGATGAATTGAAAGTGAACTATTTATAGGGATTTCTCCCTGAGTAAAAGGATTCCACGATCCACTGAAATTGTCCCATATAATTTTTGGTATTTTTGGTTAAACTGTCTAGGAGTTGAGACATGCTACAGTACTATAAATCCAGTGAGTTTTTTTCTTCCAAGAGCCTCACAGACCATGGTTCAGTTTTAAAATTGTACTTAAAAATTTTTTTCCTTTGTTTTTGTTTTTAAAAAAATTTATTAACATATTATTTCTTTTTTAAAAATAATTTTAAGTTCCAGGTTTTTAAAAAAAAAATTTCATAGAAAGTGGGTAGAGATGTTGGAAGGGAAATTTGGCTCTCTTCACTTTAATCCAAACACCTGGTTTTATAAAAGTCTCATCATGTGTGTAAGCCCTTTGAACAAGGCTGTGGGTTTTGGGGTTTACACACCACAGCTCTGCCTACCTTAATCAGAAAGTCAGCTCTTTGATACCTTCAAGATTCTAGATAAAAATCATTTCTTTCCCTCAGTTTCCTGACTGCGCTCCTGCTGAGGCTGCCCAGGACAGCTTCTCTGTTCATAGGGCTAAACCACACTCTGGGGTCCTGTGTGAGTAAGGAGACTTTTGCCCTGTTCCCCCACCCTCTGGGGGGTGGTATTGAATCTTGTTGAAGCTGAGCCTCTGGGCCTGAAAACAATCTCAGAAATGAGTCTCAGGAAAGCTAGACTCAGAGGAAATCCAAAACCCTGACAGATTTTGGTGCATGCCACACACTGATTCTGGGCACTGCCTGGGAGACACTGTGCTTTAGCTGCTGTTTGTCAGTGTTAGGAGCAGTGGAAAATGTGGCTTTAGGATATCCCCATCCCACTAGTCCCTATTCCATAGGAAACATGCAGGTGATGTCAGAATGCTCTAACGAAAGAATGCCAATGCAGTTCATACATTTCTGCTTCCCCTCCCATAGCTTACCCCTTGAACTTGGGAAGCATCTGTAGCAAGTCTTGTTGTCAATGCTCCAGGGCTATTTCTGAGGTCATCAAACCAGCCAATGTCTTGCCCCAACATTGCCCTGAAACCAAATTTACGTAGCCTTTTTGTTAGGAGCTCCCCAGATTTAGCGAAGGCATATCCCTAAAACATGAAGAAAGAGACTTTAGAGACATTTTAATGAGAAAAAAGGAAAAATAACTAAATCACTTACTGAAAAATAACATTTCTTACCTGTAGAAATTGGGTGAAAAGAGATACACAGCCCATTGCTACGAAAAGTAGGCACACACCATTGATCTGTGACCTTTGTTCATCTTTATCAGGAAGTGCAAAAGTCTTGGAAAGATAGTAAGCAAGGTAACTTTGTTATTATAAACAATAGAAAAATAAATATATTTACATCTTTAAAATGAATTTTTCTTACCATGTCATTATAATCTGTCCAAATTCATAAAATATACAACACCAAGAGTGAACCCTAATGTAAGCTGTGGATCTGTGATAATGATGTGTCAATGTATGCTCATTAATTGTAACAAACGTATCATTCTAGCGGGAGATGTTGATAATGGGGGAGGTTATGCATGTAGAGGGGTAGGGGGTATATGGGAAATCTCTGCATCTTCCTCTAATTTTGCTGTAAACCTAAAAGTGCTCTAAAAAATAAAGTCTTTTAAATCATGGTTCCACTTTAAACATGCTAGTAATTAAACAAAAGTCAGCTATGAATATGATGACGATGTACTACAGTCCTCTGTGGAATGGAAAACCTGGTGAATGAAAACCAATGGTGATGACTTACAGAATTTTTGTCTTGTTATTTTGCCTTTTTAGGCAATCGTGTTGGTTTTTCATTGACACAGATGAAAAGGATGATGAAATGACTTAAATCATTTAAGTAATAAAGCTGAGAAAGAAGGAAGAAAAAGGAAGGAAAGGAAGGAGAGAGAGAAGAAGGAAGAGAGGAAGGAAGGGAAGAAGGAGGAAAGGAAGCAAACAGGGAGGGAATGAGAGAGGTAGTCATGAAGGAAAAAGGGAAGGAAGAAAGGAAGGAAGGAAGGAAGGGAGGGAGGGAGGGAGGGAATTGAGATCTGGAAATGTTATCTGTGACAAAACTCAAAGTAGTATTAATATTTTGACCTATGTCTTTCTCAATTACTAAATGAAACAAAATACGACTTTCACTCAGGTAATTTGCCGGTTAATTAGTTTTATGGAATATACATCATTAAAAAAGAAACTATCAAAGCATTGACTGGAATTACCTTAAGAGAGAAAAAAAATTTCATTCATCTGATATTGAGGTTGTTGCCTCTAACTCACCAGAACCTGAAACATTTCCCCCACCCCCTAAAAAACTATGGCCATTGTGAGGGGGAGTTTTTAATGTATAATGCTTAGTAAACTACACTCAAACATATTCTGAATTTACAGACATTTGTTCAAGTAACTGAGGATCTTGTTGCAATAAGAAAAATGAAAGAACACAATCCAACGACATTGCCTTGTTGTGAAATGGATTTTGTGCATAACAGAACTTTTTAAATTCAGGCCAGGTGAAGGAACTGGGAAGGTCAGAAGAAGTATGCATTAGAGAGCTATACAATAGATCTTTATTCATTTTCCTGAATTAATTTGAGTCATTAAAACAGTTTCAACAAACAGTTGCTCAAAGGAAACCATTTATTCAAAAATATGTACCAAGTACCTACTATTTGCCAAATAAATCTCCTTGCGAACAATATGAACTACTCCATTAACAAATCCTTTTTTTGTAAAGCAAAAGTAACCCATTCAAATTATGGCAAATTACAAAGTGGGTAGGAGGGGTTCTAAATTAATGAAATTTTACTGTTTGTAGGATAAAGTTTCTAGGGCCTTCATGGTGCTCAATACTGGTAAAAGCGGGTTCAGAAAATAGCACAGTAATTCTTCCCAGCATAGCATGACTCGTAAGTTTACAGAGTCTAAAAAGTCAAGAATTTGAAGATAAAGATTTTTAAAATCACTACCCTGAAACCCCAAACTGCGATGCTACAATTCCCATTCCTCCTTAAGGTCACCTTTTATAATGATGATCTATAGAACCACAGATTTTCCCATTTAACTCTTACAGATGGAAAATAAAGCCCCAAACATCAAGTTGTTTGTTCAAGTTCATTAAGTTAGTGGTTATTACTGGATAAGGAGATGCCTGTTTTTTGGCTTCTGGTGCAGTGGTTTTCTTCTGGGTATGCTCTTTTAGCTTTTTGCATTACTTACCTTCTCAATGTTTAAAAAAAGAGCATTTAGCTAATGTTAAAATTCATACAACTGTCCAATTCAAGATTGGACATCTCTCTATCCATAATCTTTTTTCACAAAATTCTGCTCCACAAGTTCTTTGTATATTCTTGTTGTTGAAATGCAACTCCATAGGGCTATCCATCCATAGATTCCTCTGTTCCTTGACTAGCTGTAGTTTGGGCACACATCTTTGCTATTTTTGTAATGGTAAGTTTGGTTAAGGAGAAAACTAACATTCATCAACCTTTTGCTATGTACCACATGTCAAACGTGTGGATTAACGTGCTCTAACTTAAATTAGGAATTATGATTCTCAAAACAACCCCGTGAGGTAGATTTTCTTGCTCCTTATACAGACGAGGAAATTAATCAAGGATAAATCACTCACCCAAATATATGCAGATAGTACAGAGCAGAGACCTGCTACAAATCCAGAGCTGGCTGACTCTCACGTCCATTCTTTTTTTCCCTAGCATGCTACATCCCAATTGCTGTGCTTGGAACATTGGTACATTTTCAAAGTCAAATAGACACAGGGAAAGTGAAGCAGATAAATTATGCCTTACATACATATTGAGGCTTAGCTAGATTGGCAACTGGGCTCCTAATAAGGCCCAATCATTCCCACAGTGTGGTCTCAATACACCAAATGTGCATATTGTACCCTTCAGGTATGTCAGAAGGAAAATAGAGCAATTATAAACAGACTCACAATTATACGCTGTGAGAAGAAAGCATCATGAGTTTACTAATGAACACATGATAATTATGCAAAGAGACAACCTACTTTACCAGGGAGGAAAAATAGTGGTTTGTTCAGCATCGTTCTCTTAGCAAATATAACCCTGTGAGAACAAGAACGACGAGCAGACTTTGGATTTCATCAGCTAGATGTTGCCTACTCTGGTCCTACAGCCCTTAAGTCTCTAAGTCCATCTTAAGGTTTCTGGTTGTCACCAGAAGAAACACAGAGAACATTGTCACCACCAATGACCAAGCAGGTGCTCAAGAAGGACAGCAATTATAGTTGAATCTTCTTTTTTTTAACTTAGCCATTTCATGGACCACTGGAGCTGGAAGATATCTTAGATATCACCTTTGTAAATCCTTCATTTTACAGGAAATGGAGACCGGGAGAAGAGGTATGACATGATCCCAGGGCACACAGGATGTGGTAAGTAACTAGAAGAGCCAGTTTCAGAAGAAACATCTGCTGACAGGACAGTCAGAACTCTCCACAGCAGCTCATATGCACAGTTTGGGTGGAGTTGGGTGAGTATATTCTCTACTCTGCTTTTATAAGAGAGAAAGAAATAATCAGCAAAGAAGCTGACATTTTGGATTTCTTTTAAAAAACAGACATCCAGGACATAGGCTTGGATTCTTTCCAATCCAATCCTATTCCCTACACCTTCTACACTAACATCATTGCTCAATCCCTACACCTTTCTGATCCAACCCCATTCCCTACACCTTCTACACTAACATTATTGCCCAGTGAAATGCATTTCCCCAGCCTCTCCCTACTAGAATGCCAGCTTTGTGCAAGCAACACACAAACACACAATGATTTTCTTGTCCTCCACTCTATGCCCAACATTAGATACAATGCCTGGAAAACTGTAGGTGGTAAACATTTGCTGAATGATTGGTGGGGTTTTTTTTTTTGTTGAATATTGTCTTCCTCACAGACTGAAAACTCCACTAGGGAAAGCATCATAACTGATATGCATTCCCCAGTCCCCAGCACCGTGTCTGGGGAAGACAATCAATACAGATCTGTTGAGGGAATAAAAGATGATTCATTTTATATTTGGATATTGCACCTACTAGGAAATCAAGAAATATAAATTATTTCAAAGATTTTCAACATAAAAGGTTATGGCACCATATAACTAGAAATTCAGTTAACCACAGTTGGGTGTTTCCGATTCTCTACCTTTCTGAAATTAATGTGATGTCTTCTCTTACCACAAGGGGGCAATGTGAAAACCACAGTGGTGGCAGGGGCCCTCTTTACCCAATGGACGTGATTTTGTTTGTGGATTTATCCAGGATTTTCTGTACAGCTCATGCTTGGGGGTGGGGGGGTGGGTCATTTTTATGGTCAGGAGAGGTGACGTGAGAGAAAGAAATGGAGGAGGGAACTAAAATGTAAGCTTTTATCATGTACTAAGCTCTGACAATGTGATATGTTGGCAAATTCTGTAGACTAGGATTCGGTAAACCTGGACTCTAGTCCTGGCCCCATCACCTAATGGCAGTGTCATCTTGAACAAGTTAACAGTTCTAGGTTTCCTTCCTTGTGGACCTCAAAGGATTTATGTGTGTATGTGTGTGTGAATTTCAGCTAAGAAAACGTGATCACATTTTTTTAAACTGCTTCTTTTAACTTTTAAACATTTTTGTATATTTAGGGGGTACAAGCACAGATTTCTTACATGCGTATTGAAGTCTGGGTTTTTAGTACACCCATCACCTGAATAGTGAACATTGTATCCAATAGGTAATTTTTCAACCTTCATCTCCTTCTCATCCTCCCACCTTTTGGAGTCTTTAGTGTCTATTATTCCACCCTGTATGTCCATGTTTACCCATTGTTTAGCTCTCACTTACAAGTGAGAACATGTGGCATTTCATTTTCTGTTTCTGAATTATTTCACTTAGGGTAATGTCCTCCAGTTCTGTCCGTGTTGCTGCAAAAGACATGATTTTATCCTTTTTATGGCTGACTAGTATTCCATGGTATACCATATTTTCTTTATCCAATCCTCTTTTGATAAAAATTTAGATTGATTCTGTGTCTTTGCTATTGTGAATAGTGTGACAATAAATATATGAGTGCAGGTATATTTTTGAAATAATGAATTCTTTTCCTTTGTATATGCCTATGTGATGGTTAATACTGAGTGACAACTTGATTGAAGAATACGAAGTATTGATCCCCTGGGTGTGTCTGCGAGGGTGTTGGCAAAGGAGATTAACATTTGAATCAGCAGACTGGAGAAGGCAGACCTACCCTTAATCTGGTGGGCACAATTTAATCAGCTCTCAGCGAATATAAAGCAAGCAGAAAAAAAAAATGTAAAGGAGGAGACTGGCCTAGGGTCCCAGCCTACATCTTTCTCTCCTGCTGGATTCTTCCTGCTCTCAAACATCGAACTCCCAAGTTCTTCAGTTTTGAGACTCAGACTGGCTCTCCTTGCTCCTCAAGCTTGCAGACAGCCTATTATGGGACCTTGTGATGACATAAGTTAATACTTAATAAACTCCTATATATACATATATAAAAAGATATATATCCTATTACTCCTATATATATAAAAAATAGGATATATATCCTATAAACGCCTATATAGCTAAACTCCTATATATGTATATATGTATGTATGTGTGTACACACATATATATATAAAATAGGATATATATACTATTAGATCTGTCCCTCTAGAGAACGCTGTCCCTAATACAGCCCAGTAGTGGGATTATTGGATACAATGGTAGTTCTATTTTTAGTTCTTTGAGAAATCTCCATTCTGTTTTCCACAAAGGTTGTACTAATTTACATTCTCACCAGCAGTGTATAAGCATTCTTTTTTCTCCACATCTTTGCTAACATCTGTTGTTTTTATACTTTTTAATGATAGCTGTTCCGACTGGTGTAAAATGGTATCTCTTTGTGGTTTTAATTTACATGTCTATGATGATTAGTGACGTAGAGCATTTTTTTCATGTTTGTTGGCTGCTTGTATGTCTTCTTTTGAAAAGTATCTGCTCATATCCTTCACCCACCTTTTAATGAAATTATTTGGTTGTTGCTTGAGTTGAGTTCCTTATAGATTCTGAATATTAGCTGTGTGCTGGATATAATGTTTGTAAATATTTTCTCCAATTGTATAAGTTGTTTATTCTGTTGACTGCTTCTTTTGCTGTGCAAAAGCTTTTTGGTTTAATTTAGTCCCATTTGTCTGTTTTTGTTTTAGTTGTGTTTGCTTTTGAGGACTTTGTCATAAATTCTTTGCAAATGTCCAGAAGAGTTTTTCCTAGGTTTTCTTCTAGTATTTTTATAGTTTCAGGTCTATGTTTAGGTGTTCTATCTATCTTGTGTTAAATTTGTAAATGGTGAGAGGTATGGGTCTAGTTTCTTTCTTCTGCATACTGCTGTCCAATTTTTCCAGCACCTTTTATTGAGTAGGGTGTCACTTCTCCAAAGAATATTTTTGTTGACTTTTTCAAAGATAACTTGGTTTTAGGTATGTGGCTTTGTTTCTGGGTTCTCTATTCTGTTCCATTGATCTATGTGTCTATTTGCAAAGCTTGGTAGTATAATTTAGTCAGCCAAATAATATGATACCTTTAGCTTTGTTCTTTTTGCTTAGGATTGCTTTGGCTATTAGGGCTCTTTTTTTTTTGTTCCATGTGAATTTTAAAATTGTTTTTTTCTAATTCTGTGAAAAATGACATTAGTAATTCGATAGGGATTGCATTGAATCAGCCATTGCTTTGGGAAGTACGGCCATTTTAATATTATTAATTCTTCCAATCCATGAGCATGGGATATTTTTCCATTTGTTTGTGGCATCTATGATTTCTTTTATCGGTGTTTTGTGGTTCTCCTTAGAGAGATCTTTCACCTCCTTGATTAAATATATTCCTGAGTATTTTTTTGTAGCTATTGTAAATGGGATTACCTTCATGATTTGGTCCTCAACTACATCAATATTGGTGTATAGAAACACTACTGATTTCTGTAAATTAATTTTGTATCCTGAAAGTTTACTGAATTCACTTACTAAATTTAAGAGTTTTTGGTGAAGTCTTTAGGGTATTCTAGAAGTAATATCATATCATCAGTAAACAGGGATAATTTGGCTTCCTCTTTTCTAATTTGCATGCCTTTTTTTTTTTTTCTCTTGCCTGATTGCTCTGTCAAGGACTTCCAGTACTATGTTAAATAAGAGCGGTGAAAATTGGCATCCTTGTCTTGTCCCATTTCTTGGAATTCTTTCAACTTTTCCCCATTAAGTATGATGCTTGCTGTTGGTTTTTATGGCTTTTATTATGTCAAAGTATGTTCCTTCTATGCCTAGTTTATTGAGAATATTTATAAAGATGGGATGATGAATTTTGTTGAATGTTTTTTCTACATCTATCAAAATGATCGTTTTTTTCCCTTAATATTGTTTATGTGATATATCATGTTTATTGCTTTGCATATGTTGAACCATCCTTGCAGGCATGGTATAAATCCCACCTGACCATGGTGTGTTATCTTTTTGATGTGCTCTTGGATTCAGTTATTTTGTTAAGGATTTTTACATCTATGTTCATCATAGATACTGGTCTGTAGTTTTCTGTTTTTGTGATGTCCTAGTCTGGTTTTGGTATCAGGTGATACTGGCCTTGTAGAATGAGTTAGGGAGAATTCCCTCCTCTTTGATTTCTAAAATAGTTTCAGGAGGATTGGTATTAGCTCTCTGCATGTTTGGTAGAATTCAGCTGTGAATCCTTCTGGTCCTGAGCTTTTATTTTTTGTTAGGGAATTTTTTATTACTGACTCAGTCTTGCTGTTCATTATTAGTCTGTTCAGGTTTTCTATTTCTTCCTGATTTAATCTTGGTAGGTTGCATGTTTCCAGGAATTTATCTATTTCCTCTAAGTTTACCAGCATAGTGTTCATAATAGTCTGTGATAATCTTTTGTATTTCTGTGGTATCTGTTATAACGTCTTCTTTTTCATTTTTGATTGTGTTTATTTGGATTTTCTCTGTTCTTGATTAGTCTAGCTAGCAGTTTATCAGTTTTATCTTTTCAAAGAAACAATTTTTTGTTTCATTGGTCCTTTGTATTTTTTTGTTTCTATTTTGATTACTTCTGCTTTGGTCTTTGTTATTTCTTTTCTTTTATTAACTTTGGGTTTGATTTGTTCTTTTTCTAGTTTCTTGAAGTGCAGTGCTAGATTGTTAATTTGTGACCTTTCTACTTTTTTATGTAGGCATTTAATGCTATCAAGTTCCCTCTTAGCACTGTTTTTGCTGTATCCCACAGGTTTTGGTATGTTTTGTTTTCATTTTCATTCATTTCAAAAAAATTTTCTAATTTCCATCTTAATTTCTTCATTGACCCAGTGATTGTTCAAGAGCATGCATGTATTTGCATAGTTTCCAAAGTTCTTCTTGGTATTGATTTCTAGTTTTATTTCACTGTGGCCTGAGAAGATACTTGATATGGCTTCAGTTTTTAAAAAATTCATTAAGACTTGTTTTGTGGCCTAATATCTGATCTATCTTGCAAAATGTTCCATATGCTGATGAAAAGAATGTACATTCTGTAGTTGTTGGGTAGAATGTTCTGTAAATGTCTGTTAAGTTTGGTATAAAGTCCAGTTTATGTCCAATGTTTGCTAATTTTCTGACATGATGATCTGTCTAGTGTGTATTTTCTAACATGATGATCTGTCTAGTGTGTGAGTGGGGTGTTCAATTCCCCCAGTATTATTGTATTGCCCTATCTTTCTTTAGTTTTGCTTATATTTGTTTTGTGAATTTGGGTGCTCTGATGTTGGGTTCATATATATTCAGAATTGTTACAATGTTTTGTTGAATTTTCATTATATAATTACCTTGTCTTTTTTTTTTTCTTTTTTACTATTTTTGATTTAAAGTCTGTTTTATCTGAGATAAGTATGGTTACTTTTGCTCAACTTTGGTTTCCATTTGCATGTGCCTTTTTATGTTCCATTATTCTCAGTCTATATGTGTCTTTATGGGTAAGGTGAGTTTCTTATAGTCAGCATTTAGTTGGGTTATATTTTTTTATCCATTCTTCCAACATGTATTTAAAAGTGGACATTTAATCCATTTACATTTGTAGAAGGCAAATATGGGCCCCCAAAATCACTAAGCTAAAGAGAAAAGTCAAGCCGGGAACTGCTTAGGGTAAACCTGCCTCCCACATTCTATTCAAAGTCACCCCTCTGCTCACTGAGATAAATGGATACCTGATTGCCTCCTTTGGAGAGGCTAATCAGAAGCTCAAAAGAATGCAACCATTTGCCTCTTATCTACCTATGACCTGGAAGACCCCTCCCTGCTTTGGCTTGTCCTGCCTTTCCAGAACAAACCAATGTTCACCTTACATATGTTGATTGATGTCTCATGTCTCCCTAAAATATATACAACCAAATTGTGCTCTGATTGCTGTGGGCACATGTCGTCGGGACCTTCAGAGACTGTGTCATGGGTGCACATCTTCAACCTTGGCAAAATAAACTTTCTAAATTAACTGGGACCTGTCTCAGATTTTCGGGAGTCACACATTCAAGGTTAATATTGATATATGAGGCTTTGTTCCTGTCATATTGCTGATTGTTTTTAAGTTGTTTTATAAATTATTTGTTTCCCTCTTTTTCTGCTTTTTTTTTTTTTTGTCTTTGTGGTTTGATGAAATTCTGTTATGCCATTTTATTTTTTTCTCTTTTTCCTTGTGTGATTATTTTATATGAACTGTGAGTTTTATATTTCAATGTGTTGTTGTGATGGTGAATAACGACCTTTTGTTTCCATGTTTAAGACCCCTTTGAGCATTTCCAGTAGGTCCAATCTAGTGGTGATAATTTTTCTAAGTGTTTGCTTATCTGGAAAGAGCTTTATCTCTCTTTCACTTATGAAGCCTATTCTGGCAGGATACAAAATTCTTGGCTGACAGTTTTTTTTTTTTTTTTCTTTTCAGCACTTTGAAAATGCCATCTCATTCTCTTCTGGCTTTTGAGGTTTCTGCCAAAAAGTCTGCTATTAGTCTGATGGGGTTTCCTTTATAGATGAGTAGATGCTTTACTCTTGCTAATTTAAAAATTCTTTCTTTTACTTTGACTTTAGACATTCTGAACATAATATATAATGGTGAATTCCTTTTTATAATGTGTTTGCCTGGGGAATCAATGGACTTCCTGAACTGGGTGTCTAACAGTCTTGACAGACATGGGAGGTTGTTACTGATAATTTCTTTAAATATGTTTTCTAAACTTTTTGATCTCTCTTCTCTTTCAGAAATACTGATAATTCATAAGTTCAGTTGCTTTATTTAGTCCAAGTTCAGTCACTTTACTTAGTCCAAGACATCTCAAAGGCTTTGTTCGATCTTTTTATTCTTTTTTCCTTATTTTTGTCTGACTGGATTATTTCAAAAGACATGTGTTCAAGTTCTGAAATTCTTATCTCTGCTTGGTCTAGTATATGATTTAAGCTTTAAAGTGTATTTTGTATTTCCTTCAATGAAATTTTTAGTTCCAGAATTTCTGCTTATTTTTTAAAAATGATATTTATCTCCCTGGTAAATTTTTCATTCATATCCTGAATTGATTTTCTGATTTCTTTGTATTGGTTTTCAGATTTTCTTGCATTTTATTATCTTTAAAAATCAAGATTTTAAATTATTTACCAGGCATTTCAAGAAATTTTTTTGATTGGTTCTGTATTAAACTGTTCTCACACTGTTATTCCTGAGACTGGGTAATTTATGAAGAAAAGAGGTTTAATTGACTCACAGTTCCACATGCCTGGGGAGATCTCGAAAAACTTACAATCATGGTGGAAAGAAAAGAGGAAGCAAGCACATCCTCATATGGCCAAAGCAGGAGGAAGAAAGAGTGAAGGGGTAAGTGCTACACACTTTTATCAAAATTTGTGAGAACTTACTCACTATGATGAGAACAGCAAGGGGGAAGTCTCCTCCATGATCTAGTCACCTTCCACCAGTTCCCTTCTTCAACATGTGGGGATTACAATTTGACATGAGATTTGGGTGGGGACACAGAGCCAAACTATATCATTCTGCCCCGACCCCTCCAATAGCTCATGTCCTTCTTACATTTCAAAACACAATCATGCCTTCTCAATAGTCCCCCAAGTTTTAACTCATTTAAGCATTAACTCAAAAGTCTAAGTCAAAGTCTCGTATGAGACAAGGCAAGTCCCTTACACCTATGAGCCTGTAAAATCAAAAATAAGTTTGTTACTTCCAAGATACTATGGGAGTACAAGCATTGGGTAAATGTTTCTGTTCCAAAAGGGAGAAATTGGCCAAAACAAAGGTATTCCAGGCCTCACGCAGGTCCAAAACCCAGCATGGCAGTCATCAAATCTTAAAGCTCCAAAATAATATTTTTTGATTCCATATCTCACATCCAGGCCACACTGATGCTGAGATTGAGTAATTTATGAAGAAAAGAGGTTTAATCGGTTCACAGTTCCACATGGCTGAGGAGGTCTCAGGAAACTTACAATCAGGGCAGAAGGTGAAGGGGAAGCAAGGCATGTTTTCACATGGCCAAATCAGGAGGAAGAGAGAGCGAAGGGGGAAGACTACAAAGTTTTAAACACCAGATCTCATGAGAACTCACTCACTATCACAAGAACATCAAGGGGGAAATGCACCCACCCATGATCCAATTACCTCCCACCAGGTTCCTCCTTCAACATGTGGGGATTACAATTTGGCATGAGATTTGGGTGGGGACATAAAGCCAAACCATTATCGGTTGCTGGACACTTGTTGTGGTCCTTTGGTGGTGTCATATTTCCAGGCTTTTTCATGTTTCCTATGTCCTTCCATTGATATCTGTGTATCTGATGTATCAGTTGCTTGTTCCAATTTTTGAATTTGCTTTTGTAGGGGAGATTTTAAAAAAATACTTTGGCTTTGATTTTGGGTTCATGCCGTAGTGTGATCTTTGTATGATACTACTCTGAATCTGTACTCAGTCTCAACAGTAGACCACAGCAGGCTGGCAGGAATCCTCCCAGAGGTGATGGGAGTATCTAGTCTCCTCTCTCTCTCCTTGGAGCAGTGCAGAGGCAGTGCGTGTTTGTATATTCCTGGTATCTAGGCCCTCAAAATGATGCCTGACTGAGGCTGCTCCAGGATTGGATGCCTGTGTGATTCCGTGTGGGTTTCCCTTTTGGAGCAACATGTCTGTGGAATATTTAGGCAGTTCTTCATGTCAGGGAAAAGGCCCTAGTGAGTCAAGAATTTATCCCGTAGCCAAGATTGTAAAAGCCCATTTTGGAACCCTGGGGGGTTTGTCTCTTACTGTTTGCCCATATCCAAAAGCCTCTTGTGGCTCTCAGGCAGTCCCTAACTGGGTAAGCTGCCTCAGATCCTCTCCTTTCTTATTCCTGGTGCTTCCCCATCCCTTGTTTGGTGAATCCTAATGTTCTAGCCCAGGTAATCTGTTCTAAATGTAAGTATCTACTTACTATTCTGATTCCTCTTCATGGTGAAGGCACATACTACCTGCATCTAGTCAGCCATCTTTCAGTACTGTTTCCATGATCAAGATTTTACTAGAACCTGGCTCTACAGTTACACTGGCTGGATTTGAATCCCAACTCCACTTGCTAGCCTAAGCTCTCTGTGCCTTGGTTTGCTCCTTTGTAAAACAGAAATAATAAGAATACCTACCTTAGATGGTTGTTATTTATTTATTTATTTATTTATTTATTTATTTATTTATTTTTTGGAGATGGAGTCTTGCTCTGTCGCCCAGGCTGGAGTGCAGTGGCCCAATCTCAGTTCACTGCAAGCTCCGCCTCCCGGGTTTATGCCATTCTCCTGCCTCAGCCTCCCGAGTAGCTGGGACTACAGGCGCCCGCCACCTCGCCTGGCTGGTTTTTTTTTTTTTTTTGTATTTTTTAGTAGAGACAGGGTTTCACCGTGTTAGCCAGGATGGTCTCGATCTCCTGACCTCCTGATCCACCTGTCTCGGCCTCCCAAAGTGCTGGGATTACAGGCTTGAGCCACCGCGCCCAGCCAGATGGTTGTTAGTAAACTTAAATGAGCTATTGTACATAAAGTGCTTATATATTGCCTAATACATGTTCATAGTTATTATTATAATGATTATAGCAATAAAGTCAGATAGAGAATATAAGAAATTCTAGGAAGTGAAAAATTGGAATAAACTTAGTTTTCAACCATGCCTTATTTTACTTCTTTCTTTTTCTGCTTCCTATCCACATTCCTATTTCAATAGTGCAATCAATGGAGAATTATACATCAAACACTAACACCTGCTATATAAGTCAAACTTTGTACCTCTTCTGTTCAGCAAGATCAAAATTTCCCTAAAATCCTTTTGTATTATTCAGTGAATCCACTTTGCATTTTGATTAGGCTTGATATATATTACTAGAAAAATTGCCCTCTTCTAACACAAAATTTTCAGTGGCAGTATCATATATATATATATATATATATATATAGGCACAATGTCTCTGTGAGTGCCCTGCCAGCCCAAATGAGAGTTCTCAGCTTTGCCTTCTTAGCTTCTGTGTGATGGAGGCTCAGGAAATTTTTCATTCTTTAGACATGAGAAAAATGAACTAACAGAAAAGAGCTAAATACATGAAAACAAAGAGCGGACTTATCAAAATAATAAAATAAAAGGTATGAGAAGAAAGCTAGTCCAGCTGTATACTTACCCCAAGAATCTGGCTGAATAAAAAGGCATACAAGGGTGTGACTGTCCCGTTCACAGCTGCACCCACAGACCCTGCCAGCATGTAGGGCCATTCTGGAGCATTGAATTTCAGAATCCTCCTAACTGGGGCGGGTTCAACTTCTTCCCGCACAGGAATGTCCTTGTCCTTGAGCAGAGAGAGGGTTATATTAATCATCTAAATGTACTCACGACATTTTGCATGTGCTCAAGACATTTTGCAGCAGATCCTTTGGCATTCACAGATTTAAGGGTCATAGTTCGATTAGCTATGAGTGACCTCAAATGTCTATGAGATGTGGCGGTTTGTTATTTTTTGAGGAATAGTTTTGAACAAAACTATTGCTGTGGCTGAATAAAAACTGAATTGAGCGAATACTCATTTGAAGGTGAGTTTATAGTTCTCATTTCATTATTACATGTGTATTAACTCTCAGAGAGTAATAAATATGTTGGATCTTGGAGAAAAATAACTGCCATTAAAAAAAGAAAACCTTTGCTATAGTTATATTTATACCTGTGAGGACTTGTGAAATTTTCAATTTTTTAAAATAAATGTCAAGGTTCTATAATGCAGTAACTGGTTAAAGCTCTAAGGCAGGTCAGTATATCTGAAGCAAGAAAGACAAAATAATTTTAAAAATATATTAAGTGGTGTCAACAGTTATCATTGAGATGTTTTCAGTAAGGTTTTCCTTAATTAGTACCCAGAGGTAAGTAGTACTCCATTTGGATTTCTAAATTGCACATTTCTTCACACAGAGTGAACATTAATCAGCATTTCTCTTTAGTTACCATTAAAGTCAGAGCTAGCAAATTTTTATCTTCTCGAAGGCAAATATTATACATGGACCTCCGTTGTCTTTTTTGGCCATAATTTTTCCTTACTATGGATACTACTCATGTTTTGTCTTAAGGGTAATTAATTCATTAATTTGATAAATTTATTACCCACTTTGGAAAAGGATTTTAGGTAGCTTATATAGATTTGCATTGATTTTTAAAAGCTTTTCTATTAACATTTACTAAAAATATCTATAGCAAATTGACTATAAAGCTTAATTAGTGCTCTCTTTCATTAACACAGTAATTTATATTTTAGGGAGCTGAATGGCAGGGATAGACAACAGCAAGGATCCTCAAAAATTTTCCCTTTGCTTACAAAGTCAAAGACCACATTCAATTTAAATGAAAGTCTGGTGTCATGTCCATTTCATTACAGTTGCAAGTCAAATAAAATGAGGGGAGGCAACTTGGGCTGTTGATGAATTTGGTACTGCCTCCACTTCAAGTTCTCTCTTGGCCTGCTCTCACCATTTGTACTTTGTCATTACTGCTCACTCATGCAACAGGTCCTTCTGTTCAATTATTTCACCTGTGACAGCTTACTAGCTCTAGGCAACCTATGCCAGAAAGGAAGAAGGGTACCTGGGAAAGTGTGAATGTAATAGGCATAGAAAAAATGGAGCTCTTGGACAAGCCCCACGTGGCCACCAGTAAAGTATATCACCAGTGCTCTAGCTCTCTGGACCTCAGTTATTTCATCCTTAAAACGAGAGACCTGGACTAAGTTATTCTGGGGAAACAATCTCTCTGAGTCTCCCATGTTTTTGCACATCTTGTGAACAGAGGCATTGATTGCCTTCATTCAGATTATTTTTTCAAGGGTATTTGTATAGCAAACAGTTTTGGAGGACAAAGAAGGTGTCTTCATCCTAAGTGCAGTGCAAACCTTACTGTCCCCATCTGCCCATTATGAAAGAGTCAAGCTCCTCAAGCCCGGGATTCCTCTCGTTTAAAACACTCACTTCATTTGTTGGTATTATCTGGCCCTCTTTGCATTGCCTTATGGGAACTAGGGGTTGGGTTGGGGAGCCAGTGCAAATGCTGAACACTGGCTACTGCTATTGCTATGAGTAATAAAGTCCTTTGTCTCTGGTTCAGGCTGCTTGTGTGACAGAGCAAGACTGCATCTCCAAAAAAAAGAATATGAACACTGTGATTCAGGATGCTCGTGTATACTGCCAGCATCATGAAACTGTGTGAGACTAACTGAATAGCTTGCAATTGAGCAAAATATTTCAACCCTTCACTGTTTTAGACAGTGGTTGGTATCCAGATCTGGATACTCTCAGATTCATGTGGTCTGGTGATTAAAAAACCAGATTCCTGTATCCTGTCACCAGAATTCCAATTTAGTAGGCCTAACTGTGAATCTCCGTCTTAAAAAATACTCATCGGGTAATTCTGGTAACCAAAGTTCAGTTTGTGAGAACTCCAAGGCTCCTCTTACCACTAAATGGCAAGGATTCAATAATGTATGTTTGAGATGTGTCAGCTGTGCTGTATGTACCATCAAAGGGTACGCTTTGGAACTTGTGAAGACTGCTAGCACTCATTAAATTCTGCCAGCTTCCTTGTGACATTAAATACCAGCATTTCCTGGAACCACTGCCCCACAGGATGGTCCACCCACAGTTGGACATGATAGAAATTTTCCCAACTTTTTGATACCTGAAGGTATCATTATCCCTAAACAACACCACTCAGGACATGTCAAAGCAATATAAAGTAATTCCTGTCTAGTTGTTTTCATTCCAAGAGACACTAACAAGAAACACAAATTAATTAATTTGAATACTTTTCTTTGGTTCCTCTATACTAAAAGTTTGACCTTAAAGTTTGACCCCCCACCCCGCTGAAAAAATGCAGCTGTCCAGCTTGAATGCTGCAAAAACTAGAAAATCTGTCCCTAAATATTGGACTTTTGATTGCATTTTGTTTGCTATCTCTACTAAAAGAACAGGAGAGGAACAAAAGAAAACAATATAAAATATAATTAAAGTCATTCTGTAAAGAAATATTTTTCTCTCTGATTTTGCAAAATTAAACATACAGAGGAGATTAATACATTAACAACAAATTGTAACTCACAGGCAAAATTATAAAATTTATATGTGTTTCCTTGTACCTCAATTGTAGCAGTGGCAGGTTGCATAGCACTTTTTAAAAATTATATACAGCCGGGCACGGTGGCTCACGCCTGTAATCCCAACACTTTGGGAGGCCGAGGCGGGCGGATCACAAGGTCAGGAGATTGAGACCACCGTGAAACCCCGTCTCTACTAAAAATACAAAAAATTAGCCGGGCGCAGTGGCGGGCGCCTGTAGTCCCATCTAGTCAGGAGGCTGAGGCAGAAGAATGGCGTGAACCCGGGAGGCAGAGCTTGCAGTGAGTGGAGATCGCGCCACTGCACTCCAGCCTGGGGGACAGAGCGAGACTCCGTCTCAAAAAAAAAAAAAAAAAAAAAAAGTTATATATAAAGAAGTGCCTGTCAGCAGCTGCATAGTAGGGAGAAAGCTCTTACTCATCTTTGCATCCCCAGTGCGATACCTGGCACTTCATAGTGTACAATCAATGTTTATGGGATAAAAGAATGAATGAAATTTTTATGTCCATGCTGCATACATGCAACAAGAGATTTATTTTAAATTTCTCATCTACTATGATGGATTCATAGTTCAATGCTAGACACTGGGCTTTTCTCAATTTCCTTTCTTACATCTTCTGTGTAGGCCAGAGGAAAAAAAAACCTCTGACTTAAATCTTAGGTCCTGCTTTCTATACTTTGTTACACTAATTTCTGCAATCCATTCAATAGAGGTCTCCTGCCCTAATAATAACTTTAAGATTTGATGATAAAAAGTGGTAACTATGACAAAGGAGCAGAGATTTTTCAAATGAACTAATACTGAGAGCCATTTTTATGGGTCCCATCTCTGTCTTATCTTAACCAATGCCCAAATCCTATCTTATAAGTTACCTGTGATGCAGTTATGGGTGTCTAATATTTGATCCTGACTTGATCTTATACATGTTCTGCCTTGTGTTTTAGTTTCACTGAAAGAGATGCCTAAATATTAGAGACTAAAACCTTTAGCCTGTGGGTTTCCCTAATCCTAAACTTAATGTTGTCAACATTGTAACTAACATCTGACCCCATTTACAGCTAAGAGTACTGCTTGGAGAGCAAGGATAAATGGGTATAGTCTCATCTCTGTCACCAACTAACCATGAGCCTTTGGGTGAAAGCACAGACTTCTCAGGAAACGGTTCCAAGTTTTAGAGTCAATACTCCACAAGACCACAAGGTGGAGATAACTCCTTTGTGTAAATTGACCTTTAACACCATAAGAGTATTTTCCAATCTACAGAGGTAAGGTTAGGTCTTTTCCATCAACATGAGAAACAGAAAGGATTTCACCAATGCTTGGGCTTGTGGAATTGAGTTAAGTATTAAAATACTTTAAAATACCAAAACAGAGCAACATTTTACTCTATAATGTTACTTGAGATTAGAAATTTCATGTCACATTTTATTAACCCCTTTCCATTATTTTCTTTTCAAAAATCATTAATTTTTTAAACCTGAAGTACTAATAAAATTATTGTACAAACCAGTGGTATTAATATGAGAACTTTTCCCCTTGGAGCTTTAGTATAATCACATTGGCTCCCCTATCATTTTTCTCTCTCTTCTTCCTTTCTATCTCCCTTAACTAGAGAGAAAATAAAGTCACATCTTTTAAAACGTATACTGGTCTACATATAATTGAGTTTAATTGTTCTATTCTAAATATATAATGCTGACTAGTAGAACATAATATGAAACATTTTAATCACTGTAAAACTAGCCCATATATTTGATTTAGATTTCCTTTTAGTTAAATAGTTCCCTCCTGAATTGTTCCTGCATCAAGAGAACTCTATGGGAATCTGATCTCCAGATGTCCAGGGAATCTGATGATCCCCTACACCTATGCTAGGTCCTCTACCAGCTTGAAAAACAACAATAAAAAAGTCAGATTTTCCTTCCCTCCCTCCCTTCTTTCCATCCTTTTACTTTTACTTTTATTGTCAAGTATTTACCCAGAAACTAGAAAAAATTAAAAGGCAAAAATTAAATATGATTGGTATTGCTGTGGTTCAATAGAAATGTCAACGTAGTGTTTGGTTCTTTCTCCCCTGAAGCTCTATTAAACTCCTGTTCTTATATAATACATCTTATAGTAATTTGGGGCAGCACCATGGACTCAATGAAGTAGCTATTTCTAGAACTGGAAGAGCAGTTGAGTCTTTAGTGGCAGGATGCAGTAAGAAACTATGCTTGCTAAATGCGTGTTCTCTCACTGTGCTTCATCCTGCTGCTCCTGAGAAAACGTGTTCTATGGAATTTATTTAAAGCATCTGTTAGAAATTGAGACCCCTGTTTATTCAATATTAATACATTAAAAACAAAAGAGAACCCCATCATTCCCTTGTCATTTTCATAAGGTCATAAAGAGTATGCTACTTTGTTCCAAATTTGTCCATTGTGAACCAATGTTTGTAATGACTGCCTAGTGGATTCATGTGTTGGAATTTTATTTAAGACAATTTGAAATTACATCATGTATAATGGATGTGCTTGTAATTAAAAAATTCTCTGACTTATTTGCTTTGATAAGTCTTGCAGTTGGGGTTTTATTTTACTGTAGACAATTTTTCACTCTAGTTTTTAAAATCTCCTGATGCCTTACTAAGTGCAAGGCACTAGGTTAGGTGACCAAGTTGATTCAGACACAAATAAGATGTATCACTCACTTTAAGAAGCTTATAATTTAGAAAGGGGATAAGTCAGCATGACTTTGATTAAGGCTCAATAAGAAAATTGCCATGAAAATTTTCTAATGAAGGGTGGTAGGGGAATGAATGTGAGAGTATCAGGGCTGAAACATAACGTGCAGTAATGAAGAAAGGCTTGGAGGAGAATAGGTGGGCTCTTTATGTGAAAATTAGACAATGTCTACAAGAGCAGAACACTTGTATCCTTAGGAAGAAATTGTATATTGCTATACATGTTGTTTCCCCTCCTAGATCTTTAATTTTATGGTACTTTGAATTATGTTAAAATTGATAGCATTAATTTAAATGTATCTTAAAACCATTATAAAATTGTATGAAATCAACAAATGTCTGTGAAACCTAATTGGCTTCCATTAATTCAAATATTTTGATAACTTGTAATAAGGGCTAGCCTATTCAAATACCTTTGTTGATCAAGATAGTTTTGCCAAAATTATTGTAATTTAAGAAAGAAATTTTAAAATTTGAGAAAAAAAGTTTTCAGGTATTCTTAACTTTTATAAAAGGATTTCTACATATGAGCAAATAATCTGCTAAGTACCTATAATTCACACATTCTGTGTTTGTTAGAATAGTTTGTCTAAGACTCTTAATTAACCCTTAGAAGTCCAGTTTTCATTACCTTGTATTCTTAAAAGTAATCAATTAACTAATCTGCACTAAAAATATTGTCTAAAATTTAGAGTTTTCATTAGGTCTTAATGTTCTGTCTTTTAGTCTGACTTGAAACACTGCTAGGTATATACCTAGAAAACTCATATTCTCAGGCTTAAAGGGCACCCAACAGTCCCCAGGAGAGACTTCTTCCATTTCCCCCCATGAGCAGTTGGTGCCTGACCTTTCTGTCTTCTTCATAAGTAGACTTATGATCTACAACAGCTAATGGAGGTTCGTGCACCAGGTAAGAAAGCTGAGACTTGGAGCGTTGCCGGATGGAAGCTCTGTAAACAAACAGAAAGATAAAACAATGTAGACTGTGGCCAGATTGGAGCAGGATCAACTGGTGTCCAAGTTTACATCTCATATGTCAAATAAATAGAAATGTTTGGTAGGTCACATGGTAACCAGGAAAGGGAGCCTGCAGGTTAGGTTTGACAGAGCTGTTCTTATGGTAGAGCTAATCAGGTTGATTGCTCTGGGCCCTAATATCTTGCAAGCATTGGACCCAGATTCAGAGTGCAGTCAGGGAGGGAGAAAGAGAAACGGAGCAAAGTTGTCCTACCAGTTCATCAAAAAACCACCTAAGGCTCAAATACTTTCTAAACCCTGGTTCTGCTAATTGCTGCCTTTGCAACAGTCTATTTCCTTTACCTTCCTCTGGCTTAGATTGTGGTCTTGATCTCTCTCTCTCATACCTGATGTGTTCACTTTAGCATGGTTACAAATGATATGTGGAAACAGGGCCTCTGAAGATATTTTCTCCAGGCTATGTACTACCCCTAGAGATGCATGAATGAGTATCTTGTTGAAATATAATTTAGCTCAATGTGTTCATTCATATATTCATTAATTCAACAGAAGCTTATTGGGCATCTACAACACACAAACAAAGGCCAAGTGATGTCGGGGACACAAAGACTAGCCAATGACAGATGTCTCCTTCAGAAAGTTTGAATCTTATAGAAGAGGCCTGTACCACACCCTGATGTAAAGAAGAATGTAGTAAGTGCTATTAGGCAGGTTTGAATAAAGAGTATGGAAAGTCAAATGAAAAAGAAACGTATGGCAGGTGTTACCAAGGCAAGATTCATGGATGAGATGGCTCAGGTAGGATTTGGTGATTTGCAGACTATAGAAAAGAGCATTTCTGATTGAGAGAACAGTACAAACAGAATCATGGAGACAGGGGAGGACAGGCTTGCTTGCTGAATATACTGAGTACATGATAAGCATGGGAAGTGATTGGTTCAGGCTCCACCCTTCTCTTCCCTCCCCCAGACTCCTGGGAAGGAGGCCCCCCTTCTCCTCTACGTTAACCTTAACGTATTTAATGCTGGGAGTTGTTGACAATTATGTTGAGACCTTCAAAAAAAGAAGTTTCCTGAAAAATGAAGCCAATGGTGAAATAGTCGAGCTGAGAAAGGAAGAGAGAGAAACTGGTATCTATCTTGGATGTATCACTGAAGCTCTAGCCTTGCCTGAAGCCAAAGCATCTTTGGAATATTTAGTTATGTGAGCTGATTCTTTCTCTCTAAAGGTAAAGCCAGGTTGGGTTAGGTTTTCAGTCATTTGTAAACAGTCTTAATGGCTAAGAGGCAATGCTGAAGACTGTGTTTTAGAAAGAATCGCCTAAAGTAAATGGTGTAAAGAGAGAGATGTGAGTGATGAGGAGACCTGCATCAACTGTTTTAGTGCCCTGTAGATGAATCCATTCACATATCTTCCTCTAGCATTTTGTATCCAAGTGATATTAGACCAAAACAAATACCAAGGTGGTGCCTGCCTACTATATGCTCACCCAGCCTTCTAGAGAAGGCAGTAATACATCAACTGAGTTACTCCAATTTGTTCCCATTTCATGTTAACAGCACTGCCATCCTCTTAGTCACCCAGGTTCAACACCATGCAATTACCTCAAGCCCTCCCTCTTCCTTGCTCTTGCACATTCAGACTCTTGCCAAGTCTCATTATGACCAGGCATTAAACACTCCTCAACGCTACTTCCTGCCATCAAACCGGCTTCTGGGACACCTCCAGAGACTCCCTCCCACCTAGCCTGAAACTCCACAGCAATGAAGTTATTTCTCCCAGTTAGGCAACAGAGGTCAGGATGTCTTCCTCAGAAGGTATGCAGAGTAGGCTTACGTCTGCAGGTGAGAACAAGGTGCATGATAGGAGGAGACTTAAGGTCAAGGACCTAAAAAGCAAACGCACAGCAATGGACTCCAAGGTAGGAGTTTGTGGAGGAGGAGAGGCCATCAACATATGACTGACTACCTTCCAGCTCTGAGTATGGGAAGACCTATATCCTTTACCCCTTGGATATCTACTTTATATTTCTTAAGTATCTCTCTTTCACCATTCTCCAGATCATTCATGCTGTCTAGCCTAGGCTCTCATGAGGCCATGGGCAGTGCATGTGCTAGGCAGGTTTACCTCTCTCATCTACCAGAAACACCATCCCTTTTGAGAAACTGACAACATCTGTCCCTCCCCTTCTCTGAAGCTGTGTACCACTTCTCACTGCAAATAAAAACAACTAACTTGGGGGAATACTCTTTCTCAACATTATTATTTAGGAAATTTGTGGCTGTTTTCTATTAAATTGTTCTTGAATCTAAAATATATTGCTGAAAAGGAACTTAGCCATCAGATAAAACTGGAACCAAAGAAACAAGATACATATTAGCACTTCATTTAGTCATCTTTTAACGACGACAAAAGAAATCTGTCAGCATATACAATGAGATATTTTAACAGACTTTCATACTCAAATATACAAATCTTTCTCTGCAGAAGGTTAATAGCTACTTTCTGTGTGTACATTGTATTTCTGGATTTCTCATCCTAATCACCAAAATGTAGCATTTGTGAGAAACTATAGTCAAATTAATGTTCATATTTAAATGGTTATCTAGTCCTAATAATAAACTGCAAATAAACTACTTAGCATGGGTAGAATTTTGTTCATCTGAAGAGTTAAGAAAATATTTATTTTCTTGTTGGCCTGATCATAAGAAACATCTCCACTTTGCAACCTTTAACCTACCGACCGAAAGAGATGCCTAGTCATTCTCTGTGTTTAAGAAGTTAGTTGATATTTTCGGGTTGTGATTATAATGACTTCAATGATTTAAATTTAGTATTCCAATCAGAAAAGCGTGACTAAACTTACTATCAGGTGCCTATAACATTGTTTTATACCTTTTACATGACAGAGTAATGTGAAGCTATTGCTTTGTTGTTTGCCAAATTCAATAAATTCAATCAAACTAACATTTCTTAAAATTTGTTTGAATAAACTTGTTCTCAACAAGAAAGGAAAACCCAAGTCTGAAAATTCAAATTGATAAGGAAAAGATATACTAGGGCCTGAAGTATTTATCTACATCTGAAAATAAATACACTACTTTTTGTGAGCTATTCTTTGAATATTTAAATGAATAAATCTGTGTTTGAACTACTTGGAATTGTTAGCTGAATGTTTTATTTTAAGGCTTTTTAATGATTTTTCAATAAATAATTATCCATCTTGAATGTGCAAGTCCTATCTCTGAGACTTTGCACAGCCTTGCATTAAATGTCCTAGAAATGGAAAGGGCAATTGTAGAGAGATTGCTGCCATCTCATTGCCTATTAAAAACCTTCTGACTTAAGAAAAAAAAAAAAAAAAAAACCTTGAGTAACGGTTATAAATATAGACAAACACTCCTGGGCAGAATTCTTCTTAATACAGACTTTTAACATTAGAGGAACAGTTTTATTGAAACTCTTAAACCAGGATGAAAGACTAAAGTGTATAGCCTCACTAATAGCATACTCCAAAAATATATTTTGAAAGTAAACAGCTTTATATTGATCCAGAGAAAAATAAATAGCTCTTATTTAGGAAAATTCTTTTTAAATGCTAAAAAATTACATTTCTTATTTCATCTTGTTAAGGAATGATTTGACTTCAGATGGGTTACTCTGGGAGCAGAAGTGTTTGTAATTCAATTGTCCCTCAGTAGATTAAAGAATGGAGCTAAAGGTATGAATTTGACCTTCATATAAGACAGTGTTTCATACCACAGTTAGCTTGGAGCTGAGAAACACTAAACACCGATTTTTAAAAAAAAAAAAAAAAGAAGTCCCCTTTCTAAGCTCAATACACAACATTTTAACCATGAAGCATCTCCATTGTAACCCTTATCCCCAATAAGATGAGAAGGTAAACAAAAAAAACCATGAATTGGTGACAGAAATGTCAACAGAGCAACCAAGGATCATTTGCATGTTTATATTTGACAAGACCTGGCAGTCTACTCAGAGTTTCCTTGTTGTACCTGAGATATTCTCTGAGGATTATGACTACAGAGGACTCCTAAGAATATTTGGAAACCTTGAAATCTGCCCCGTGACTTGAACTTACCTTAAACTATCCTGGTAGCTCCCTCTGCTAAAGGTCCTCGCAAGCATGTCATCTTCAGTTGCATCTTTTCCTACTCAACACAGCATGAGCAATTCTTTAGTACATATAATGAACAGAACCATACCTAAGTAGAATTCTTTACTATGTTTGCTTAGAATATAATTACTATGTCTAATGCCAAAACATTCTGTTAACTTTTTGGCAATAAATAAAACTCGGGACTTGTCCTGCAGATTCTAACATAAAATTTCAAAATACTCAGCAAGACTGAGTCATTTAAACCATACAATAGCTTGTTACCTCTATAGAAATAGGTATTTTTTAGCATAAATCATAAAAAGTTTAAGAGAAGTTCATCAGAAGTAGCAAAAAAAAATGATAGAAACACTGAACTTTTCAAAAGTCTGTTCAGAATAATCCTCATATATTAAATGTATATAGTAGTTACACCTAATGGAGTGAAATGGTAGAGAAAGTTTAGAGTGGTTGGTTAATTTAGACTGCGGTAACCACCAAGTCTGAAAATTCAGACTGATAAAAAAGAACATGCACTAGAACCTGAAGTATCTATCTACATTTGAAAATAAGTATTACACTTTCTTGTCATTGATTAATTCACTCAGCCAATAAGCATGAAGCTTCTACTGTGTGCGGAACACACTCTAGGAAGCCTCTTCCATTTGCACAGGCTAAACAACAAAAAAAGAGGGGATAAAATTGAAAGTTAGAAGACCTTGGTTTTAGTGCTATAACTTGATTAGATAGCTTAGCTTCCTGAGCTTCAGTTGTTTCCTTTACCATCTATATAATGCCTGCCAGGGTTGTTGGGAGAACAGTGTGCATTGAAATACATAGAAAACCATAAAGCACTATAGACATTAACTATTTAATATAACGTACAAGTATAGGGAAAAAGCACTTGCCCTTTATGTCCTCTTCATTAAGGGCTTGATTTCCCTGACTTTGCAAAGTCACTAGAGTGAAGTAAACACCTTTCCTTTCCAATAAGTCTTCATGGGTGCCTCTTTCCACTGCAGCGCCATGTTCAAAACCAATGATAGTATCTGCAGCTTTGACCGTAGACAAGCGATGAGCCACTGAAATAATTGTGTGCCCATGCTGAATCTGTAAGAATGTGCAGTGCACCATTAAACAAAACTGTAAGACAGAGCTGACACTGACCTTCGGATCATCTCAGAATCCATAGGAAAGTTACATCCTTTGTTCCTGGGAATATTCTTAAACAGGCTGTGCAGACATTAGAAAAGGCCAGCACATTTTCTTGCAGCCATAAACCCCAACACACACTGGCCCTGTTGCTGCCATTAATCAACAGCTAAATTTTTTTTTTAAGGTAATTTAAAAAATATCATAAGCTAATCTTCATAAGATTTAAACTTTTACATGTGTAGCTTTTGGAAACAAATTATAACTTTCTTCTGTTCAACTGTGAGGAAGATTGTAGTCAGCTAATATTTTCTAAACAATCAGACTAGATGCATGAACCCATGTAGTATCAACTACTCCCATCCCTCCCACCCCACAATGAGCTGCCTTTCCTGCAGCAGCACAAGCATTTCCACATGGACCTGTCAAATGGACTGAGACTTCCACAAACCTTACTCAGTGCTTCTTGCACCATGGCTTCACTCTCATTGTCCAGAGCTGAGGTGGCCATGTCCAATAGCAGAATCTTGGGATTTCGGATGAGGGCTCTGGCGATGGCTACCCTTTGTTTCTGGCCGCCACTCATCTGGCCTCCTCCTTCTCCAACAAGGGTGTCAAATTGCTAGATGGAAGGTGACACCAGTCATGAAGGGAAAAGAATTTGATGGCTTCTGACAGTGATCCACTACAATGTCCTTTCTATTATGGCTTTCTTCTCAAGCACAAATTTTCACTGCTGCGACTTCCACTGAAAGAAATTTCCCTTCCCCAGACAGGTTATTGTCTAATCAATGTTTACGTGTGAAATAAAAAAATTGATTTATGCTTTTATTCCAGGGTTTACTGGGCTATGTAAATGTTCCTCTTTAGTTCAACTTCAAATAAGATTTTTCAACCAAAATAAAAATTGGTCACGGTCCTAAATATCTATCTTAGAGGATTAAAGCACAGAGCAAGTCCTTGTCTCTTGTCTCTTGTTAGACGACACAGCAAAACATAATGCAAAGGCTGCTTTTGTATTATGAATAAAAGGTCAAACTAGCTTTATAAGGATTATCATTGACAGAAGATGGTTACTGATTCTCTCACAGGTCTAGCACAACATTGGAATCTAATAATTAGGTATTAACGGACAGACACTTATTTTGCTTATTACTAACCAACACGAATTGAGCCCCTACCGTGAATAAAGCATGGTGCTGAGCTTTTTACACATAACATCTCTTTTAGTTCTCATAGATACCTTATGAGGCAGGTGCTGCTATTTGCAACTGATGAATAAGGAAACACTGGGCCCAAAGAAATAAAGTAACTTGAGAAAGTTCATGAAGTCTATAAATAGAGAAGCTGGGATTTGTATCAAGGCAGTCTGATTCTCAAGCTTTATACTCTTCAACTACTAGGCTGTATCATAGCCACAGCTGCAATCCTATTCATAAAGAGAATTTAGAAAGCTGAAAGAGAAGTGTTCAAGATCACTGACTTTGAAGGCAGACCACCTCAGTATGAACCTTGTCTTTCCACTTACATGCTGTATAATCTTGAGCAAGCTCTTTGACCTCTTAGAACCTCAGTTTTCCATCTGTAGATGGAGATAATAATATTAGCTGCTTAACAGGGCTGTTGTGAGGATTTAATGAGTTAATAGATGTGAAGTGCTTAGAACAGTGCCTGGTGTGTAGTAAGAACCGTACACATGTTAACTCTTTACAATAACTCTTCTTTGACTTAGCAGACCATCGGTGGCGAAATCCATTTAAGTATAATGCTGAAGAGTTGGCTTTTGCAGTTGTTGTTGCTTAGAATGGAGATAGACAAAGAATAATTTTTGACACAATATTAGCTGCCTAAGCACAAGAAAATTATAAGAGTAGACATCATGAGATTATTGTGCAAGTTATTGCCACATGACGTTTAGCATCTGCTTAGACAAATGCTTAATAAAAGGAATAAGGACACTGTATCTATGTCAAAGGAGTTTTAAAAAAGATAGTTCCCCATTTTGGTAGATGTTTAATATATTACCAACAAAGGGAGCTTTTCAAAAGAAAACTTCCTTTTTTGATAGATTTGAACATATAAACAGTGTATTTTCAGATGAAAGGAAAAACTCATGGTACTTTTTCAGACATGAAGCTAAAACATGGCTTAAGAATTTAATTACTTGGGAATCATATGAAAAGAAATGTGTATAAGTGTGCTACTTTTTTTCCTTCTATGACATCTTGGTTTCTCTCAGGAATGTACGGCTAGGGTACCTGTGGCAGGTCCATGATGAAGTTGTAGGCATTGGCCTCCTTGGCAGCTTGGACTATGTCTTCCATTGTTGCATCTTCTCTGCCGTAGCGAATATTTTCTGCAATGGTGGTAGAAAACAGAACTGGCTCTTGCTCCACGATCCCAATCTGATCTCTAAGCCACTGAATGTTAAGAGAGCGAATGTCATGGCCATCCACGGTCACCTAGAGAGCATGGGCACAACATCACAACTTTTGGAACCTTTCAGGGTTCTGAATCATAATATTATGTCATACTTGACCAATGGGCAGAAAAAATAGAGGCCATTAAGATTCTAATGGAAACAATTCCTCTTGAAATGTGGTTCTTTATATAAGGATGATAATATATAATTGAAATCAAGTATAGCTGCAGAACAATTCATTGTAGAAACATAAATGATGTAAATAAAGGTCAGTTAATTTAACACCACTGGCCCAGGAATGGACAAATTTTTGATTCCAGTAAAGAGTAGAGTCAGTTATTCACTATATTTTAAATATTTTTATATCTTTTGAGTTTTGATGAAAATGGACTCAAAAGATACAGTAAAAATAAACAATGATCCCTATCTTGTATATGTGGATTATAGTAAGTCTTATTTCTGGCCAGATTCATCAAATAACAGTTTGCTGTTAAAAAGCAAGTGAAACTATCAGTGGGAGCAAATAAAAATCACTATTAGTAAAAATGTAAAAATCTTACATCAAGAAACTATGATTTCTATATATCCAGAGTGCAGTTATGGTAGTATGTAGTGAAGACTACCCAATCAGAGATGAGATGTCTGTGAAAAACGAAAACTCTGTTATATTTGCCATGCCTGTGTAATATTATATGCATGATAGAGAACTCATTTTGTTGAAGCCATTAAATACACAGTTAAACGATTCCGTCTCAAGGCATCAAGGAGATGCTGACAAGAATGATTTTGAGACAGAGTGAAAAGAGCATGGGCTTTGGAACCAAACACACCTGGATTCAATCCTGACTTGGTCATTTACATGCTGAATGACCCTAGACAACTCTCCATCTCTCTGACTCTCTGCTTCCTTGTTTGTCAAATGGGCCTTTGTACCTTTGGGGGTCATTGTGACAATAAGTAATTATTTTAATAAAGTATCTGACACATAATATGTGATAAATAAATGGCAATTACTAATACTCATTTTTCTTAGTTTCTTAGGACGGCTATCTCTTAATTTCAAGTCCTGTTATTGTTCCTATATTTAGTGTTTGGAGAACTTAAGGACACAATAACATTTTTGTTATAATACAAAGAAAAAAGTGGAATAGATAGTTCACTGAAGAGGCATCAATAGCATTTTAAATGTACAGTTATTTATAGTCAAGCGATGGGGATACATTCTGAGAAATGAGTCCTCAGGCGGTTTCATCATTGGCGAACATCACAGTGTAGTTACACAAATTTAGATGGTGTATATATATATATATATATATATATTTTTTTTTTTTTTCCAAATGTCCTAGCACTATTACTAAAATCAATCATTTCTCTTAACTTGATCTGCAATGCCATGAAGTGACATATGTCAGATTTCTATATATGGTCCATCATAATCTTACGGAACCACCATCATATATGAAATCCATCACTGATTGAAATGTTGTTATGCCACACCTGACTGTATCTGCACATTCAGTTACATTACACAGTGAATGGAATTGACTGGTTATTCATTGAACACTGGTACCATGTAGGGAGCGTATCCCATCAATTCAGTAACAAATCATTAACTCTGCATGCCAGCACAGTCTCAATGTATGCCACGCCTTTCTGTTTGATCAATATGCTGCCATTTGCCCTTTACTGTCCCATGTATTGAGGAGTTTCTGGAAGACACTCACCATTCCTTCACAGGGATCATAGAGTCGCTGAATGAGCTGCAGTGCTGTACTTTTTCCAGCTCCACTGGGTCCTACCAGAGCTGTCATTTCCCCTGGTTTAATGACCATGTTGAGGTTATTTAGAATCTGGAGAAGAAAGAAAAGAGCAAAGTTCAGATTGTCACTGTTTACCAAATCAAACATTTGGGCTACAAGTGCAGAGGCTTTTTGTGGATACTCGGTGTCTGCGTGTGTGTTTACGTATGCCCCCAAAGCAATGTCCACTGATATCCATCAATAACCAGCAAAAGAAAACATTGGCAAGGGTGAGGTTTTGGCATTTAGCACATTACTTAATTATTTCACTGAGAGCCATGACCAAGAAAAGAAATGATGTACATTAACACAGGTGAAGTAAATAAGACATGTTAACTTTCGAAATTATGTTCCAAAATCTAATTTAAAATATTCCTGACATACTAGGATAAGGAGACTATGCCAATTAGTTAAAGAAAAAAAACCATTAAGTTAGAAATATAGTACTAATTTACTGATCATGGATTAACAGTAAGATAATTTGCAGACTGTAAGCCACCCTTCCTGTGTATGGTGTATGAACATACCATTTGAATAAACTTACTTAATAAATATTCATAGTGTGTTTGCTAGGTAGAGACTGAATGCTGGCTAGTAGGTCTTGTGAGGAAAGAATGAGAAGCTAATTCATAACTATCCGTCAAATATTTTCACCAATTAAGAGGTGATTTTTGTACTGATTATGAAAAGTGTGGCTTGGGGTCCTCTGTGTCACAAAATCTCACACCTTTCATTTCACACTAGGAGTCAAAATTGCAAATACATTTTCACTTATTAGTCTGTATTGGACTGTAAGCTCCCAGGGCAAGCAGGCATCAAATGTGCTTGTTTATTATTACAGGCCAGTACAATCTGGCACACAGAGGGTTAAAAACATACTTGTACTATGAATAAATACATATAGGTTTAAGTAAGGAGATTTTATTTTGCTATTAAAAGTAATGGCAAAAACCATAATTACTTTCCACCAACTTAATATAAGTTTTAGCTATGTGTACTACTTTGTAATTTATAGCTTACAAAGCACCTTTACACACATTATAATATTTGATGTTTAGGTAGATATGTAATAGGTAATAAAAATATACTTTAAGTATGGAATCAGAATATATATTTACTTATGTTTTATATATTTATGTATATAATGTAGGTAAATAGAGATATACACCTGTATTTGTACATTTGTCATATATATTTATAGATATATTTATATTTACCTACATACCGATAATGTAGGTATGTATATATAAATATAAAACATAGGTAAATATATATTTACATATCATATATTTATGTATTATATACTATAAATATTATATAAATATTGACCTGCATTTTATGTATATGTTTACCTTCTTTCTGTATATATTCATATATTAAAAGAGAGAATTATATATATATATGTATGATAGGTATGTAGTGTCAGAGTGAAGTTATGCTAACAAAATGGGATTTAGTTCTGTGCAGATAACAGAAATATTATTAAGAGAGAGTAGCTAGAGATACTCTGTTGAAAATGAGGAATAAGTCTAATTTCAAAGCCAATTTATTCAGGGGTAGTAGATCCTAATTTTCCTGTAGAGTAAATTGCCTTTTAAGATAATTTAAAGGTAGGAAATTAATTTTTTTTCACCATGTGCCCTGAACAAGACACGAGAGCATAATATCACAAGGATACCTTCCTATAAAGGCTGATGCAGTGGCCCTAGTGAATTCACAGATGGGAAGTAAAAACCTACATAATGGCAGCTTTCCTTTGCCTCTTCACACCGTATACTCAGTGTCCTCCACTTTCTGCAGTCTCTACGAAGGTTGGGAGGAACCTGTGCTTCTTGATTGTTCTAACTGCCTTGTCATTTATCTAGCACATGCATAGAAAGACAGGACCTGCCACTCATTTCAACAGAGTGTCCTATGGTTCTTTTAGCCTGAATGTGCTGCCAGACTGTGTCCTAACCAGGGGATTTGCACATTATGGTTATCACAAAGGAATGTGGTGTGTTGCCTGAGATGAGCCAACACTGGAGGATACTTCCAGATAAAGACACCTCTATTCCCTATTCCTAGGAACTGAGTCAGGCTTCAGAAAATGAGCAATTTGTGGTTATGCAAATAAATCATCAAAGAAGAAAACATCTATTGTTCTGGGGAAAAGACCAGCACTCACCTTGACCTCTGGTCTGGAAGGATAGTGGAAGGTCACATTATGGAATTCAATTTCACCCTTGAGTCGATCCAGCTTGTAACCATCTTCTGACATGCAGTCAATGATGGGTTTCTGGAGTGAAATACAAAAAGGACACAGTGTAAATTCAAACTAAGATGCACAACTCAATTCAAATTGTAAATTCAAACTAAGAAACATCTTTGGCATATCTCTGCAATGTTTTATCTGGTTGTTGCTCTGCTTTATGAGTAAATTCAAATGAAGATGTATATATTTATTGTGCCTCTTAGTTTGCATGTATCTTAATTTGAATTTACTAGAGCAACAACCAGATAAAACATTGCAGAGATATGCCAAAGATATTTATACATTAAACATTTATTAATAATAGTGAGAATAATCACTACTTATTGAGATATTATATATTAACATAATACATATTTAATTAATTTATTTAATTGCTATTATTTATTGACTTATTACTGAGATATTATATGTGTACTATTATATAATAATACATATTATATTGTATTAATGTTGTATTAATATTATAAATGTATATGTTAACAATATTATAATATATTTTATATTACTATATTATTAAGATAATACAGGAGGCAATGTACAAGGTGTTTTCATACTTTTATTTACATAATTGTCACCATGACCAAACTAGACAGGTGATATGCCCATTTTTCAGTTGAAGAAGCAGAGAAATTGAAGAGAGATTAAGTTTCTAGGACCATGCAACTAATCAACCAATCTGGGGTCCAAGGGTATTCTTTTGAGTATCCATGGTAGATGATGATTAAAACTGAGTGTTCCTAAATGATGTCTTCAAATGCTACCAACTTTCAATTCTTGTCCTGAATTTCACCTCTTTTGCTAAGCAACAAGCCCAATCTAGAATTTAACCACTCTGGTTAATCAGAGCAAAGTGAGGGCCTCCTCCTGCTACCAGAACACTCCAGCATCATCTTCTTCCCTTGTCCATAACTAGTGACAGAAATTCATCACTGTATTAGTCCACTTTCACACCGCTATAAAGAATACCTGAGACTGGGTAATTTAGAAAGAAAAGAGTTTTAATTGATTCACAGTTCCAAATGGCTGGGGAGGCCTCAGGAAACTTACAACCACAGCTGAAGGCAAAGGGGAAGCAAAGCACGTATTACATGGTGGCAGGAGACAAAGCACGTAGGGGAAACTGCCACTTTTAAACCGTCAGATCTCATGAGAACTCCCTCACTATCACAAGAACAGCGTGGGGGAAAATGCTCTTATGATCCAATGACTTCCCACCAGGTCTGTCCCTCGACACATGGGGATTACAGTTCCAGAGAAGATTCGGGTGGGGACATAAAGCCAAACCATATCAGTCACTTTAGCTCTATTTAGGAGTATAATGTAATCTGCCTTCTTATTGGGTTGCTAATAAAGATAACAATTTTTAAATGCCTTAATTTTTTAGTTTCAGGGCACTTTTAGAGTCATCATCTTATTCGAGCATATAACAACCTTAAGAAAGAGGTAGAATTTGAATACATTGACATCAACTTTTTTTCTTTTTCAGAGACAGGGTTTCATTCTGTCACCCAGGCCAGAATGCAGTGGTGTGATCATAGCTCACTGCATCTTCAAATTCCTGGGCTTAGGCCATCCTCCCATGTCAACCTCCTGACTAGTTGGGACTATAGGCATGTGCCATGACACCCAGCTACTTTTAAAATTTTTTGTAGAGACAGGGTTGCCCAGGCTTGTCTCAAACTCCTGGACTCAAGCCATCCTCCTGACTTGGCCTCCCAAAGTGCTGGGATTACAGGTGTGAGCCACCATGAACATTTTTATGTGGTTTTCAACAATCTCTTTGTATATGACACCCCAAATTATAAAAACAGATAAAGCAATGAGTCAGTTCCTTAGTAGGTTACAACTTCACTGTTTGGCGAAAAAGTATCAAACAGGGGACAGGGAACCAAACAGGTTCAGTGAACCCACAAATCACCTCTGGATTTCCAGGGCTTGCTTTGGACTCAGCTCAGGGCTTTTTTTTTTTTTTTTTTTAAGAGAGAAAGAACAACAAATTACCAACTTCCCCTTCTGTTCTTGGCTTTCTGTTTGTTTGTTTTTTGAGACAGGTTCTCACTCTGTTGCCCAGGCTGGAGTGCAGTGGCGCAATCATGGCTCACTGTAGCCTCAGCCACCCTGGGCTCAGGTAATCCTCCCACCTTAACCTCTTAAATAGCTGGGACTACAGGCACATGCCACTGTGGCTGGCTAATTTTTGTGTTCTTGGTAGAGACAGGTTTTCACCATGTTTCCCAGGCTGGTCTTGAACTCCTGGGCTCAGGCGACCCGCAAACCTTGGCCTCCCAAAGTATTGGGATTACAGGCAAGAGCCACCATGCCTGGCGCGTCCTTGGATTTTGACTCCCTAGCTTGGCCTCCAGTGTGCTTCTATAGACTAACCAATAAAATCCCTTTTGCCATATTTAGAAGATAAGCGAATTTTATGGACATGGCCTTGAAGTCCTGCATGGTATGGCCCTTCCCATGCCTCCAGCCTCTGCCCCTTGTTCACGCTATTCAGTTGCACTGGGCTTGTTTCAGCTTCTTTAAATCAGCAACCTTTCCCAACCTGGGGGCCTCTCTTCCATGAATGCCCTCCCTGTTCTTACTTCCCATATCCCACCCCCTCGAATCTCCCTTTGCATGGCTGACTCTTCAGTTCTCTGCTCAAATGCTGCCTCCTCAGAGATAGCATTGGCTGTCACCACCAACCAATTTAAAGACTCCTTCTCCCACCCCAATCGCTGTCACATTGCCCTATTTCATTTCCTTCCTTTACTTACCACTCTCTGCTATTGTCTTATCTTTGAATGTGCATACTTCTTTACTGCCTGTCCTCTCCCAGCATGAGTAAAGAACAGGGTTCTTACTTGTTCTCTTGTTGCATTCACTCCCTTGAGGCAGGAGAATCGCTTGAACCCAGGAGGTGGAGGTTGCAGTGAGCTGAGATTGTGCCACTGCACTCCAGCCTGGGCAACAAGAGCGAAATTCCATCTCGAAAAAAAAAAGAATTGGCACCAGCACATGATAGCATTTAATATAATAAGTGTTGCTAAATTAAGGGCCTTGTGATAGCTTCTATTTTTAACATTAAGGTAAATTCTTAACGGGTGCTCTCTCCCCAGCCCCCACCCGTTAATGGACTTTACTTTTGGCTTTTACATACCCTGTCTATTGTCTCAAAAATACTGGTGGCTGCTGCACGTCCAGTTGCAAAGGCTTCCAAACAAGGAGAGGCATTGCCAAGATTTAAAGCTCCTACTATGACACTGAGGAAAATCTGAAATGAAAAGAGAGAGAGATTTTTCATGTGTTTTTGTTAATGTGTAAATCGTAATTACTATCATTTGGGTCATCCATGTTAACTCAGAGAGCTATCAGAAATTCTCTTCTGTGGGTTCGAAAGCTAGCTCTTTGGCTGTTTGGAAATACCCAAAATAGTTTTTGTTCTGTAAAGCATTTCCAATTTTTCCACTGTTATGATTTAGAAGACCACTTTATTTTTTACTGAATATTACTCTTCTACAAAGTAGAACTGTTTTGAAATGAGTAAGAAGTCTAAGCAAGGTAGCATGTAGACCCAAAGTGGACTTGAATAGTGATTTGATCATTGAATTCATTATATAATCAACCTTATAGTGATTTTCTGGTTAAAGGGTTGCCAAAAACAATACAGACACTAAGATCAGCCTGACTATTCTAGAGGCTGGTACACGCAAAACCAACCTGCTACTGCTGTTACCGCTATACTAATGCTGCTATTATAGTAGTCACTGGGATAACTACTGCAACTACTATGAATAACAGCAATAATAACAATAATAACAGGTATGTTTCTAAGTGTTCTATCTGTATTATTTCATTTTATCCTTACAACAGAAGAGTGAACAGACAGGTACGGAGGCTCCTAATTTGCATTAGGTTACAACACGTCATAAGTAGTAGAGCAGAATTTGAATCCAGGCTTTTGACTACCATTCTACCTAGCTCCCAGACTCACCTGTTGCTGGCTACATGCAGGAGGAGTGATCAGGTTCCTGTGCAGACTTGGGGCAGCTGTTCTTTGACTTACCAATGCAGTCATCTCATTACCTTAGGGGAAGGCTACCTGATCATGCCCAGATGTTCCTACCAAATAGCACTCTGTTTTATTTATATCAGCACTGTTTATAAAGGTGAGGAAGAGGCAATGAGGCAAATCCTCAAGTTGGCCTCCAGAAGGAATACCAGTCTCCTCTCTACCCTGTCAGCCAAAGAATGGTCCTATTCTTGTGACTCGCATAGAGGATGTTTCATTGGCTACAGTCTACTGCCAAGCCAAAGAGTGGCCCTGCATGAATGTAGTCTTTTTCAGGTAATCAAATGATCCTGGTCTGTGATGGTTTCCATAGGCCAGACCCTTCTCATTTGTTCTATCACACTGGGGCAAATTGCGCGAGTCTCTCCTGCTTCTCTTTCTTCCTTGTGGCTGGAGTGGCTGAACCATGGAAAGTCTCAGAGCCTCTCAGCCATGTCTCTCCCTCTTCAGTAACCTCTTCATTCACACATTAGGATGATTAACAGGGCCAGGGCTGCCCTACGTGGGTGGTGGGTTAGCTCACTCATGCTTTCTCCCTAGAGTCCTAGCCTATGCATAGGGACAAAAATTATCTCTTCATCTCCTTTTCCTCAATTATGGCATGTGGTTCCTCCCATAGGCAGATTATGTAATCTTTCAAGCCCCCATTTCTTCATCTGCAACACAGGGATAATGATAGCATATATTTCATAGGATTATTACAAGGATCAAATGAGATAATGTGTGTAAGGATGATTAATCCAGTGCTAGCCACTTCAATGGTAGTAATGATGTTGGTGATGATGATGCTGACAGTGAAGAAAGTATTGAGGTCCCACACTTAGGAGGTGGTAAAGGGACAGACAGAACACTTCTTATGGTCTAATTTAGTTTAAGAGCACACGCATCAGAGGTTTTCCTACCTCAGCAAAGGAACCTTCCATTTGCCCTAGATCCAGGGCCAGCAAACATTTTCTGCAAAAGGGCCAAATAAGTGTTTTAGGCTTTTCAGATCATATGGGCTCTGAAGTAATTACTCAACTCTGCCATGTAGTATAAAAGCAGCCACAGACATATGTAAATAAATGACCGTGGCTCTGTGCCAGTAAAATGTTATTTATAAAAATAGGCGGTGAGCTGGATTTGGCCTGTTAGCCATAGTTTGCTGACTCCTGGCTGACTGGAGGCCTAAATTGAAGTTTGGGGTCCAAGTCTTTGAATGGCTCTCTGGAGGGGGAGGAGTGAGTGAGACGGGACAAAAGCACATTCCCAAACCATCACAGTAGCTAGCAACATCCCAATAAGCCATCACTTGTCACTCTGAACATCATATTCTTTAGCCCTGTGAACAGCAGAAGTAGTGTAGACAGAGAGATGGGAAGAGAGACTGCTGTGGAACAATCAAGCTATGGGTGTGCTGGAGAAAAACGGGTCCGTGGCCCCTGGGAAGACAGAGTCAGGGGCAGGAAAACAGTGGTTAATAGGTAGGCGCCAAAGTCAGGGAGACCTGAGTTCAAATCCCTCTTAATGTCACTTGGCACATATTTCTTGACCTCATGGCCTCAATTTCATGTTTAAGTGGTAGTATAATGACACCAATTACAGAATGAGATTGAGAGCATTTCATGCAGTAATTTTGTTACATAATCCATCACTCAGTGCTTGACACTTTATATATACTGAATGAATGTCACTCTCCATTATGTGATTATTTTTATTAATGAATTCTAAAACTCAAGAGGGTCATGAAAGAACAACCTTCTGCACCATTCAGGTCCTCTTTGTCTTTCCCTACCAGACTACAGAGTGTATTTTTTCTCTGTGTACAAGTGATACTAATTATAGTCACTTATGTGAACTACTTACTATTTATGCCCAATTACCATGCAGCCAGTGATGATTTTGTGCATCACAAAATGTACTAGATTAATCAAATCGTTAATTAGTTTTGTGGATTAAAACACTCAACTCAGCCCATGCACACTCAGCCTTCATAGTTTGCTGCTCAGAAGTTTGGCCAAGACCTCACTGAAAGAGAGAGAGAGAGAGAGAGACACACACACACACACACACACACACACAGAGAGAGAGAGAGAGAGAGAGAGAGAGAGAGAGAGAGAGAGAGAACAAGGAGTATAGTGTTAAAGAATGCATTTCATCTTCCCAAAGGAAATTTTCTCTTAAGATATAAGCAGACGCTTACAGAAAGATGTTGGGAGTAACAGGTTAATAATTAGTGATTAAAATGTTAGAGACCCATAGTATGCCATGCCTGCACATAGCAAGGACTCAAGAAATATCAGTTGAAAGAATAAATTATTTACAAAAGTTAAAGTAGCTCACTGTACAATGGGCAGAAAATTTAAAGATGAGAGCCATAAAATTGGATTCCTACTACAGACGGTTACCAAAGGGCTTTTTATTCAAGTGCTTCCAGTTGGAATTGTGTATTATTTGATTTTCAATTTACCAATTCACTTTTCCCTCTGAACCATTATTATTGTGTACCTCTATCCTCTCCTTGTAGGCATGGAAAAAGGGAAAAATAAGTTTTCTCAATGCTTGTCTTCTTGCATAGTAAGTATATATAAGCAGCTAGGACTAAGGCCAACTACTGATATCTCTAGTTTGGCAAATGTCAAAGTTCTTAGGAGGAATTGGATTAATAAAGACAAGGGACTATAGTTACAATTTGGACCTGCAATACTTCATTGGCTTTTCCAATCTGCAAAAAATGTACCTAAGTTGTTAAGAAGTGGTTAAATTATAAAATTGGTAACACTTCCCATCCATACTATCTCTTTAAAGTTTACAAAACACATGAACCTGTATTATCATATTTATTTCCTTTAACAAAGTTCAAAAAATGTCAGCCATTCATGTTGCAAAGATAAACTGAATTGAAAAGGTTGTTCTTTGTGTATTATCATGTTTAATGAAATAAAGTCCGTGGCTTGGAATGATTATGGTTTGACCTCTGATAATCACTTCCATTTGCAAATCAAAATCCTACTCAATTTTCCCAGGCAATGTATTTATCCTAAAGCAGTAGATTATGAATTTTAAGCTTTCAACTAGCAAATTTCTGGTTTACAAGGTTTTGATATTTTTCATTGTTTGCTCTACCCAGAATCTGGAGCTAAAAAATTTTACTTAAGAATTTGATATAAAACTACTCATCATCTACTTGCAGGCCAAATGAAACAAATATTTCATTTTTTGTTTCCCTGACCTCATAGATCTTACTGTCTGAGGGTGGAAAGGGATGGGCACAAGTGTAAATAAATGCAAATATTCAATGTCACACAAGTGCTTTGAAAAAAAAGTACAGCAAATCACAAAAGAGAATAAAAAATGGGTGAGTGTAAAAGGCCTGACTGGGAAAGTGACATTTAGCTGAGAATTCAAACAATGATCAGAGTCCAACTGCAACAAGAGAGAGCCATAAGCTAAGGAGGAAAGGCCTTGGGAGAGGGAGCAGGATAAGAAGCCTTCCTTGACCCCAGTCACACCTGGTTATCCTGCTATTCACTGTCAAGGTTCTCTGTCCTTGTCTCTATTTGTCTGTATTCATTTACATGGTTACTTATTTACTGCTTGTCTTCTCCATTAAACTGTAAATTCCATCAAGGCAAAAAAGAAAATCCCACATTTCTGTTGCTCACTGTTGAATCCCCTGCATTTTCTAAGTGTCTGGCACATAGTAGATGCTGAATAATTACTTATTGAATGAATAACTGGAAGGACAATGAAAATTAAAGGCATTAGCTACTTTAGCACAAGTGAGCAATAAAGTACATTTGTAATACCTGTTCAGTTAAGGATGTTATTGACCTGGCATTTTAGTAACTCATTATGTTTCACAAATACCTTTATTAGTACGTATCTTGGACTGTCATAAAGCTCAGTTATATGAGCTGTTAATTTTTAGCTGAGAGATCACTGACTTTCCATTTTCATGGTATATTTGCTTTTGGACTCAGAAAATCATTTCATAGCTATAAAGTCTTCAGTTAATCTGAAATTATTAAATTGTGGGTTTCATCAATTCAAATGTTTAGCATCTCTTTACTATAAAATGTATAAGTATTACTTGTTTCTCTATAAAATTTCTAGAAGATAACATTGGAAAAACCCTTCTAGACTTCGGCTTAGGCAAAGATTTCATGACCAAGAACCCAAAAGCAAATGCAATAAAACAAAGATAAATAGGTGAGACTTAAACTAAAGAGCTTTTTCACAGCATAAAGAACAGTCAGCGAGTAAACACACAACCCACATGATGCGAGAAAATCTTCACAATCTACACATCTGACAAAGGACTAATATCCAGAATCTACAACAAACTCAAAAAGTGGGCTAAGGACATGAATAGACAATTCTCAGAAGAAGATATACAACTGGCTAACAAACATATGAAAAAAATGCTCAACATTACTAATGATCAGGGAAATGCAAATCAAAACCACAATGTCTCTTGCAAGAATGGCTATACTAAAAATATCAAAACATAATAGATGTTGGCATGGATGCAGTGAAAAGGAACACCTCTACACTGCTGGTGGGAATGTAAACTAGTACAACAACTATGGAAAACAGTATGGAAATTCCTTAAATAACTGAATATAGAACTACCATTTGATCCAGCAATCCCACTCCTGGGTATCTACCCAGAGGAATAGAAGTTATTATATAAAAGAGATACTTGCACACACAGGTTTATAGCAGCACAATTTACAATTGCAAAACTGTGGAACTAGCCCAAATGCCCATCAATCAACAAGTGGATAAAGAAACTGTGAGATGTGTATATATGATAGAATACTACTCAGCCAGAAAAGGAATGAATTAATGGCATTCACAGCAACCTGGATGGGATTGGAGACTGTTATTCTAAGTGAAGTAACTCAGGAATGGAAAATCAAACAGTGTATGTTCTCACTCATAAGTGGAAGCTAAGCTATGAGGATGCAAAGGCGTAAGAATGATACAATAAACTCTGGGGACTCAGGGGAAAAGGATAGGAAGGCAGTGAAGGATAAAAGACTACAACTTGGGTTCAGTGTATACTGCTTGGGCGATGGGAGAACCAAAATCTCACAAATCACCACTAAAGGACTTACTCATGTAACCAAATACCACCTGTTTCCCAAAAAACTTACGGAAATAAAAAAAAAATTTTGTTAAGGTATTACTAGTTTCCGCAGACAGACTCCATAAAATCATTGATGCTTTTTTCCTGAGGACACCAAAATAATAAACAAAACATCTAATCCATGGACTTTTCTGAGATACCAGAAGGAAATGTTATGTCTTGGTCAATAAGTCAAGGTACCTGGACGAGGGTTCCTGGTGTATATTCTCCTTCATCCAGGACAAGTGTGGAGCCATACCAGAAGGCCAGTGCATAACACAGAAAGATGAGACACCACACGAATCCCGTAAAGAATCCCATCACTATCCCTTTTCTAATTCCCCAACGCTGGGCAAACACAAGATTTTTCTCATACCTGTGAAGAGAAAACATTTGAGCCAATTTCAGCAGAAACAGCTCAAGTTATAATGTTTAAGACAGGCCATGATGCAGTGGTTTTACAAAATGATCATAAAATCATCCCAAACACAGCAACTTTAGGAAGAAAAATCTCCAACAACCTTTGTGTAGTTTTTTCAAGTTTGTTTTAACCTGACAATGAAACATGTTGAAAGGACGATACTTAACAAAGCTGCCTGATTGCTGCTTGGATTGCATAGTGAGGTAAGCTTGGCCCCAAGAGAAAAAGAATTTTCAACATAAATGTATGAACAAGAGAGATCTAGTATTACTTGTGTTTGAAGTGTTTCCTTGAGTCACATGACATGTCCCTATCAGAAAATAATGCAACTGGTTCCAAATAAGCAGACCAGACTATTTTGTTTCCAGCTCCCCAGGCTTGGAACTAGTGTTTGCACCAACTCATCTACAACTCACCCATCTTCCCTGTGGCTGAGATGCTGTGTTGTGACATACGGGTCAGGTTCACAGCCATGAGACATGGATAACTGAAACTATGTGGAAGTCCAATGCAAGGAATAGGTTTCAGTAATTCTATGATCTAGCCATTAACAATGGGCATTGTCTCATATATAGCTCAGGCATTCTGAAACCACCTTCCTACATCTCAACTGAATTCATGGAGAACTTTTAACCTTTTGCAGGACACAAACTGAAGGTCTATCCTATGTTTGTTACCATTTTTAAAACACTACACTGCCTCTTTTATTGACAATAAAAGATAATGTCTTTCATGGTGGAAGAAATATGCTACTGAAATTTTTTACAAGAAATAAAGAACCTCACTCCACAAACCAAAAGAAGTGGGGAAAAGAGGATAATAAAAGGTTATAAATCCTATTAATCTTTTTTACTTGGTGGATTTGGTAGCAACTGAGAATAACACCATCTTACCAAATCTACAACACATAAAGTAAGATTTACTATTCAGTTGGTAGTTATTTTATAAAAATCAAAGCATGGCACATAGTAAGTACTCAATAAATACCAGATAAATTAAAGAACAAACAAAATTACATTTTAGACAACAGTATTATTTTGGCCATTTGGGTTTTTCTTTTCATTGAGAGTTAACCTCTAGAATAGTGATCTATAATTTATCAACACTAATTTGTTTTTTGAGACAGGGTCTCACTCTGTCATCCAGGCTGGAGTGCAGTAGCATGATCACAGCTCACTGCAACCTCAGCCTCCCCAGAATCAGGTGATCCTCCCACCTCAGCCTCCAGAGTTGCTGCGACTACAGGTGCACACTACCATGTCTGGTTAATTTTTGTATTTTTTTGTAGAGATGAGGTTTCACCATGTTGCCCATGCTGGTCTCAAACTCCTGGCCTCAAGCAACCCACCTGCCTTGGCCTTCCAAAGTGCTGGGATTACAGGTGTGAGCCACTGTGCCCAGTCTATTTGACTAAATTGAAATCTTATCAGACTTTATAAAGAACATGTAGCATGGTACCTGAATAAAACGTGTTTAATTAAAAAGGTGTTCAATAAAAATGTGTGAAATAGCATTTTGAATCATGTTGGCATTTCTTTATTATTTTTTAATTGACAAAAGTTACATATATTTATGGTATACAACATGATGGTTTGAAGTATGTATAAATTGTGGAATGGCTAAATCAAGATAATTAACAAATGCATTACCGCACATACTTACATTGTGTGTGTGTGTATGTGGTGAGAACACTTACCTCTCACCTGCCCCCTTCCCCTCAAGGCCCGTGGTACTGTTCTGCTCTCTGCTTCTGTGAGTCCAACTCTGTCAGTGATATCATGGGGTATTTTTCTGTGCCTGGATTATTTCACTTAATGTAATGTCCTCCAGGTTCATCATGTTGCTGCAAATAACAGTATTTTCTTCTTTTTCAAGGCTGAATGGTATTTTATTGAACGTGGCATGTAAATTTACACACACCATATTTTCTTCATTCACTTGTCTGTTGATGGGTGCTTAGGCTGATTCCATATCTTGGCTATTATGAATAATGTTGCAGTGAACATAAGAGAACAGCTATCTCTTGATATACTGATTTCATTTCCTTTGGACATATACCCAATAGTGGGGATGCTGGATCATATGGTAGTTCTATTTTCCATTTTTTGAGGAATCTCCATACTCTTTGGCTGTACTGATTTACTTTCTCACCAAAAGCGATCTGTGTAACAGGGTTTCATTTTCCCCATATACTTGCCAACACTTGATATCTTTCTTCTTTTTATAATGGCCATTCTTACAGATATAAGATGATATCCCATTGTGGTTTTGACTTGTGTTTCCTTGATGATTAGTGATGTGTGACATCTTTTCACATACCTGTTGTATGTTTCTTTTTGTATATTTCTATTTGTATGGTTTTTTTTGAGAAATGGCTATTCAGGTCTTTTGACCATTTTTTAATCAGGGTGTTTCCTTGTCATTGAGTTGTTTGTGTTTCTTGTATGTATTGGATATTAATCCCTTATCAGATGTATGGTTTACCAATATTTTCTCTCATTCTGTAAATTGCCTCTTCACTCTGTTGATTGTTTCCTTTCTGAAGCTTTTTAGTTTGATGTAATCCCATCTGTCTATTTTTGCTTTTGTTACCTGCCCTTTTGTGGTTGTGCCAAAAAATCATTGCCTAGACCAATGTCATAGAGCTTCTACCCTGTGCTTTCTTTTAGTAGTTTTTCAGTTTTACATCCTACATTGAAGACTTTAATCCATTTTGAGTTGATGTTTGCGTATAGTGTGAGATAAGGATCAAATTTCATTCTTCTGCATGTGGATATCCAGTTTCCCTAGCATCGTTTATTAAAGAGACTGCCCTTTCCTCATGATGTGTTGTTGGCCTCTTTATTGAAAATCAATTGACTATAAATGCATGGACTTCTTTCTGGGCTCTCCATTCTTTTTCACTGGTCTATGTGTCTGTTTCTGTGATAGTCCATGCTGTTTTGATTGCTATAGTAATCAAATAATCAAATAATCTAATAATAATCTACTACTTTCTAGTAGATTTTGAGATCAGGTAACATGATGCTGCCAGCTTTGTTCTTGTTCAGAATTGCTTTTGCTATTCAATGTCTTTTGTGGTTGCATAAGAAATGGCAAGAATGGGTATTTTTGTCTTGTTCTTATCTTAGTAGGAAAAGCTTTCAAATTCTCACCCTTGAGTATGATTTAGCTGTGGGCTTGTCATGTGTGACCTTTATTGTATTGAGGTACATTCTTTTTATACCTAATTTGTTGAGCATTTCTGTCAGGAAAGGATGTTGAATTTTGTTAAATGCTTTTTCAGCATCTATTGAGATAACCATATGGTTTTTGTCTTTCATTCTGTTAATGTGGTATATTACATTTATTGACATGCCTATGTTGAACCATCCTTACATCCTAGGGAGAAATCCTAGGATCATGGTGAATGATACTTTTCATGTGCTATTCAATTTGGTTTACTAGTATTTTTGTTGAGCATTTTCACATCCATGTTTATCATGGATATTGGCCTTTGATTGTCTTGTAGTATCCTTTTCTGGCTTTGGTATCAAGGTAATATTGGCCTTGTAAAATGAGTGTGAAGTATTCCCTCCTCTTCAATTTTGTGGAAGAATTTGAGGAGGACTGGTACTAGTTTTTCTTTAAATGTCTGGTAAAATTCAGCAGTGAAGCTATCAGGTTCTGGGCTTTTCTTTCATGGAAGACTTTTTATTACTGATGCAATCTCCTTACTCATTATTGGTATGTTCAGATTTATGTCTCTTTATTTTTCCATGATTCAACCTTGGTAGGTTGTATTTTTCTAGGGATTTATCCATTTCTTCTAGGTCATCCAATTTGTTGGCGTTTGTTTTTAGTAGTCTCTTATGATCCTTTGTACTTCTGTGGTATCAGTTGTAATGTCTCATGTAGGCTTTTCTTTAATGACAGCAAACAGCATTATAGACTGATATGAGGTATAATATGTGTACATAAATACCATCAGATTTTGAAATAAATATCTACTCTAAGTTGGCTTTCTAAAAATTGCCAAGTGCAACATCTTTAAAAACATACTGCTAAAGGCTTGGGACTTCTTATAGTGCTTTGACCAACCTAAATTACTCTGCTTAGCTCCCTCTTGAACAAGTACTTCCTCTGGAGGCCGTAGACCAAGGTTGGTCTGCCACTTTGCACAGACTGAGAGATTCAGGGTACTACACTGATTGATGAAATTAGGGAAACAATCAGATCCCAATTAACCAACCTTTCAACCTCTCTTTTCTCACCACCAAAAGCAGCCACCGTTCTCATTGATGAAATGACTTCATCAGCCACCACCCCTGCTTTGGCATAGGCCTTCAGTTCATAGTCCGTAAACTTGGACACACTCTAAAAATCAAAAAGAAGGGAAGAAAATGTGAAGTCCAAGAAATTAGGTAAGTCAGTCTGTCATTTAGATTCATTTAGCATGTGGCATGGTTTAATACAATATCAGATTCTCACTGTAACATCACTGACAGGAGGAAGAAATCTGGTCCAGATTTGGTCTATGGTAAGCTTCATCCAGGGTTGTTTGTTGATATATCAAAATGACCCTACTAAAAGTAAGAACCTCCTCACAGAATAAATTCCAAATAGGACATTCTGTGAGACTAAAGTGTTTCCATCATTATACTAATAAAGTGTTAAGTTAGACCATGTCATAGTTCATTGCTATTAGCCAATGGCCATTGCATAATTTATAGACAAACACCAGAGACACATGCAGATATCATGACTGGGTATAATATATGGCATATAACATATAGAGTATAGGCATGATGTTGAGAGATGATTCCAGATGATTCCAGAAAAGAAAGTTCATTTTCACTCAGTTGGAGACGCTCAACTATGCAGTTTTCATTTTTATAAAAGGAAATGAAAAGACATCTGTACTTAACAGTAGACACATTACTTTTTCTAAAATTGACTTGGATTGAGTCCTAGTCAAAACGAACCCCCAGAGAAACCCCTGGCACAGATAAATAAATAAGAAAAGGAAAAAAACACATATTGCAGAAGATCAACTAGTTCAGAAATATAAAAAAATATATAACACCCAGATTAAGGGAGTTTATCTTCCAGTAGTTTTTCCAAACTTTTAGCAGCAAAACTCTTATCAAAATCTTAGATGGAATTCTAAGATGTAAGTTAAGTAAGTATTCATAGTAGTTTTACAAAACAATATATTTATTTCATTAATGTACATTTGATAAAACATGTGAATTAAAAATGTAACAGTAAGGAAAGTGAGGCTCTTTTTTTTTTTTTTTAAAAAGAGCCAGGTTCTTGTTCTGTTGCCCAGGCTGGAGTGCAGCAGCACGATGCTAGCTCACTGCAGCCTCAAACTCCTGGACTCAAGCATTTCACTGGCCTCAGCCTCCTGGGTGTCTGAGACTATAGGCACATGCCACCATGCCTGGCTATTTAGAAAGTTTTTTTTTTTTTTGTAGATATGGGATCTCACTGTGTTACCAAGACTTGAGGCTGTTTTTATTAACATTAAAGTTTACATTTGAGCCTAGTGAAGTTGCTCGTATAGTTTGCTTTATAGTTGCTTGTAGAAGTTTGTTGTATAAGAACAAGCATACACAGACTTGAAAGCAAGACAAGACATGTGCAGACCTACAACATTCCAAATCAGTGACATGTTTATGAGAAGCTGGAAATGGGTACTGAGATGACTAGAGAAGCTAAGCCTTAGATCTGTTTAAAACCAAGTGAACTGGACTATGTTTTAACCTCCAACATGTTGAAATGTGGCCTATGATCCATGTGAGTGTGTATATTACTTTATCACAGGTTTGAAGAAAGAGATTAGTCTATTTGGAAAAAAAATGAACAAAATGTTTGCAAAACTCCTGAAGCTCTTCTGTGGAAGTTGAGGGTTCCCTGGAGTATAGCTGGAAAGTGGTTAGTAGGAAAGACTGCTTAAAGCTTGAATGATATAGTGGATTGAAAAACATATACATCTGTCTTTAGCAATTGATTCTGTGCCTGACACTGCTTAAATGCATATCGTGGATTATTCCCTGAATCATCATAATGTTTTTGGGAGGTATTATCCCTATTTTAAAGGCAAAGAAACTGAGGTTTTCATGGGTTAAATGGATTTTGCCTGAGTCACATAACCTGTGATGACCTAGTGAAATGGAGTGAGCTCTTTGCTATTGTCACTTTAAACCATTTTCTATATTATCTGGCAAATGTCTGAGTTATTTAGTCAGTGGACTGTGAGACTATTTTGCTATTGAGCAATAGGAAATTGGTACCTATTGCTCAATGATGTGTGAGTATGTATGCAGTTTTTCAGTTAAATTCTATTCTAATTTATAGCAAATTTTTAGTATGCCTGATCCCATAACGTGCTATCTAATGTGACTGATCTAATAATAATTTCTCAGTCCTTGGGAGTGTTTTTAGCTGATATGATCCAAAATTCCTATTCCTATATGTTGTCCAGGCCTCAATACCTGGGGAACCAAGACAGTGACTGGGATAACTCTTGGAATGGGTCAAATCACTTCTCTCTGAAAGAGGTTATCTGAAAGATAAGATGAAATGGAGAACACAGTTATGATTGCAGAAATTCTTCTTATGTACTTGTTAATGCTCTGAGTCTGTTGTGCCATTTCAGGGAAGTGCTTGAGCTTGGCAGTACACGGGGAACAATAGGCATATTGGAGAGTGAGTGGGGTTTGGAGTCAGAACCCCTTAGACTTGAATCCTGCTCTGCCAGCGGTGAGTCCCAGACAAATCCCCTTACCTCTCTGAGCCTAGTTTCTTATATTTAAAATGATGCTAGTGCTCACTTTATAAGATTGTTGTAAGGATTAGAGATAATGACTATTAAGCTCCTAATAGTGCCTAGAGAAACAGTGAATGCTCAATAAATGTACTTGCTGTTAATAAAATAATATTTACCTTATTAAAACATCATTAATCCCTATTTGATGAAATGTCATTTGACATTGGGGAGTAATCCAACAAACTACATGAAAATAGTGATAATTATGTTGCTAACTATACTCAGGAAAATGGACTCAAGCTTCACATTTTTGGTTGTTTATGAGGGCAAATGTCTTCCCATGGAGAGATGCAAAAAGACATTCTTACCAGACCAATGGTGGCTGCTCCAATCCCAATGAGAGGGCTGACAGAAATAATAACCAAGGTCAATTTCCAACCCCTGAAAAATCCCAACAGGAACCCACAGATGGTCGAGGTCATGCGCTGAATGAAAAGGGCCATTTGGTCAGCTATGGCATCATTGATTTTATTAATATCACTAGAAACCAGAAAGATTTTGGTCACTAAAACTGAATTTGATCATTCAAATGTCTTGCTGAAAGTCTCAGTCTTTCTCTTTTAAACATTCCCATCTCTCCATCCCCATCACCCTTGGGTAGCATTAACAGCCTCTCAAATCTTGGAAAATTTGCTGCACCTTGGGATGTTATCAAGCCTCTTTCCTCATTGCCAACCAACTTTGTCCTTAATCTAGGTCTCACAACGGGTACTAATTGTTGATAAAGGCTTTTGGCAACCATCTTATTTGCCTTTTTCTTTTACGTGGCTAATATCCTTGCTCTGTCTTGAAAAGCCTTTCTTCATGTCTGCTGAATCCTTTCAGCCTCAAGGTTCTAGTCACATACCTCCTCGTTCATCAATCTTGTATAATCCCCCAAGAAGTTACACCTTTCTCCCTGTGTTCCCATAACACTGTAATTAATGCCTGTGCATGTGTATGTGTGTAGAATTACTGCATTCTGCTTAGAGGCAGTATAGAGTAGCGGTGAAGAGTACAGATTCTGGAGCCAGACTAAGAATTTGAATACAAACTCTTGTTGGGCAAGTTACTTAACCTTTTCTGTGGCTCAATTTTCCTGTCTGTAAAATGAGAACAATAATAGAACCTACCCCAGTGGGTAGTAATGAGGATTGAAGTAGTGAATGTCTGTAAAGCCTATAGAACAGCGCCTGTCATATAATGAACCATATATGCTAGTTCTGATTATTTGCTTGCACTTCTTATTTCCCCTACTAGGCTGTAAGTGCCTTAAGAGCACAAGTACAAGGTAATTGCTACAGAATATTGATTGAATATAATTATATTAAATTCATATTCCTGAGAACATTTCCTTAACCTCTTGTCCAGATGGAGTGAATAGAGCTTGGAACTAAATAGCAAGAAAGAACCTAAGACATCACCCAGACATTAGGCCATTGTTTCCGGCGAGGTTAGATAACTGTTCAAGGTCACAGTAAGGAGCAGAGTAAGTGCTGGAAGCTAGGGGTCCTGACTTTCAGTATGCATTATCTACACTGTAGAGTGACTGTCTTTCAGGGGACCTCAAAATTCAGTTCAGTAGGGTTCAACCAATTCTAATTCCGCTCATTTAGAATTCCTGGGTGGCTGTTAATGACCTAAACCAGGTGTAAACTGGATTTAAATCCAGTTACACCTGGACAGCTAAATAACCTTTTTAACTGTCTTCTATAATACTTCATTTCTAATATTTTAATTGAGGTCTACACACCAAATTGCAGTACCTTGGCTTTCAATTTTTAATGTCCATACTTGACAGTGTATTACCTACGAAAAAGTCATGCCACCTAGGAAAGCCCAATTTAAGAGATGAAACAGGAAAACTGAAAAATACTTTTAAATTGTTATTTAATTTAGAAAGAAGAGTTTTATTATCCAAAATCACACACTAACATACTGTTTTACAAGCTACTTACTCAGAGAATCTTGTATTCAGCTCCCCCACTGAATTGCAGTCAAACCATCCTATCTCCATTCTCATTATTCTCCTAAAGTAAAATTTTCTCATTTTCTGTGTCTGACGAGCTGCGGCAATGACCCAAAAGCATATCTGGAAATGGACAAAGGAAGGTTTAGCATTACAGTGTCTGAAATTTTGTTAATTTCTTCTTTTTTTCAGAAGAAAGTACTTTCAATACAACAGTTGAGAAAAGGGGGAAAATAATTCAGAAAATGCCTCTTCTTGGGAGCTAAGGTGTGAGCTCTGTCATCTGCCTGCTAAAAGTGGAGGTAAACAGAACTTTGGGCAGGGTAGCCTGAGATTTGGGTTTGAATCCAGCTCTGACCCTTAAGCAGGTCCGTGTCTTCTGGACTTTACCCTATAGAGCTTCACTTTCCTCATGTGTAAAAGAAGGCTCACAGAACCAAAAATAAGGCATTATTGTTCTTAAATAACTTTTTTTTCATGCTATTTCTGAGTGAATTTCCCTCCTGAAAGACCTGCCTGGAAGCATTCATGCATAGTTTTCAGGCAATAATTTTCAAGAAATGTAAGACAAAAATTATGACACCAGCATAAATCTAATCTGCTGATAGATTTTCCCAAACTATTAAAAAAAAGCCTGTTATTAAAATTCCCAATGCCTAAATGGGAAAAATTGATTCCTTTCTCTTTACAAACACCACTGCCTGGAATTCTTGAATGAATGGGAAGGAATTCATTATTTTTCTACAAAAGAAAGCAAAAGATAAAATATTTTTCTTTCTTAACAAGGGTTAAGTACCTCCAAGCCCTTCCATCACTTAAATCTAAAATATGCTCTAGATTCAGCTTTTCAGAATTTGGGTTGGAATGCAGTTTGGTGAGACTTTAGCAATGCGAGAAAAAGAAAGTAAATTTTGTTTTCCTCTATCTCTCCCTCCCCTACTTTCTTCAAGCTACTCAACTGCCCCCTACAAACACACCTGCAAATGTCCATTTCTGGATATAGAAGAGAGGATGAAGTAGGGAAAGGCAGGGGACGACAGGACATTACAACTACGAGTCTATTATTCATCTCTCTGGACAACCACTTGCATCCTCCTAAGTTGTCCACCTGAGAGAAGAATCCCTACCCATTCTCTCATGTCCTCTGGAAATAGACTGTAGTTCTTAGGGCTTCTGATTAGCCTAAAGGGTGGCAACACGTTGCATCTCATTGTAATGTCTTTGAGGTCAGATATTGATCTATAAATTATATGGAGGAGATACTAACTTGAATATATCCTGTGATAAGTACTGCGACAGCAATTCCAGCATAGTAACTGGCAAATCTGATCATTTGGCTCTCAATGTTCAGCAACCTTCAAAAGAGGGAAAAGAATGTTCATACTTGCAAGTAGGATCAAGCTAAGAGAGATTACATTTGTGGATATAGAGGGATTTTAAAAAATATATGTTTTTAAAAATATATATTATATACTTTAAATATATATTATATATAATATATAATAGATATACTGTATGTAGTATATTTCTATTAAACATAAGACATTTTATCTATGCAAAATTATAATAAATCCAACCAAATTTCTAAATAGTACCAATCACAGAAAATATGCCTATCCCCTTCATTTTTATAGGCAAAGATGCTGGGACCATGAAATAATTAATTAGCAGTGGTTGGAAGCCAGGATGCCCTAAATGGCAGCCCAGGGCTTGGTCCACTTTAGTCTCTTTCATGCATACTCATTATGCAGTGATACAGCAATCATAGGTAAGAAAGATTTTCAAAAGCCAGATAGGCTATCTGAAAAGAAACTGATAGAATGATGTGTGCTGTAAATCAGGAGGCTTGCTATTACCTCTTCTAGGAATGCAAGCCAGCTTTTCAACTTCTCTATCTCAGAGTGACACTGAAAAATGTGCCTGTTATCATCCCATGGGAGAGAAAAGTGTTTTATTAGCCCTGTCTTTTGCTGACTACAGCCTAATCTTCATTCACCAGGACAATTTCTAAGGTTGAAGCCAGACACTTGTGGGAAATAGCAAGAAGAAAAGTAGCAAAGAAAAATACTTCGGCATTTTTCCCAGCAGCACTACCATGTTGCTGCACAGGGCTTGGGATTGGCAGTGCCAGGGAGGGGAGGAAAAAAATTCTGAAGTTGCTTTCAGGAATGAAGGCATTCCATAATTAGAAAATTAACATATTGGTTGATGACAGTTATGATCCTCAGGGACAAGTTACATGGTATAGAGTCTACTTTAGAAAATCAGAAAGCAGCCTGTTTAGCATGGGTTCTTCATCCCACATCCTTTTTGCTCTCTGTCAGGCCTTCATTTTGTGGCTTGAGCTTGAATTTTTTTCTCTCTCTATTGAACTCAGATCAAGCATTGCAATAGAATTCATTTAATACAGAATAAACTGCACTATTAGTCAATATCTTTATTGACTATATTTATATTGAGTACATTTATGCTTGTCTTGCTAGTAGATTGCAAGCTACTCAAGGTCAAGGGCCGGGCTTATACTGCTTGTTCACTCTTCCTGAAATCAATAAATGTTTCTGGATTTTGCTTTGACTTTCAAAATATGAATTAGGAAGGGAAATAATTGTTGTGGTCAACCCTTCTGACAACCTCAAAAGCAGCTAAGGTCTCTTGTGCTCACCACATTCCCAGTCTTTCATGATGACTAAGAAGAATGCTGAGACGAACAAGAACTAGAAAATCATAAACTTATCTATGAGGATCCACAATCAGAGGCTCCTACAAAAGCTAAATATCTCTGAATAGAGAGTATACTATACTATTATAAGTAAAAGCTTTCTAATGTATACATGAGTCAATCCTCTTCATTTTCAGTTTGTTTTGGGGTGTCTAAAACCAGAAAACTGTAAGTATTTGTCCAAACATTTTACTTAGAGAATAGTAGTTAACAGAGGCTGGGAAGAGCAGTGGAGGGGGACGGATGGGGAGAGGTTGGTCAACAGGTACAAAGTTACTGTTCAGGAATAAGTTCTGGTACTACATTGCATAGTAGGTGACTATAGTTAACAATAATACATTGACTATTTCAAGAGAGCTAGAAGAGAGGATTTTGAATGTTCCTACCACAATGGCATGATAAATGTCTTAGGTGATGGAAATGGTAATTATTTGATTTGATCATTACACATTATATACATGCATCAAAACATCACACTGTATCCCATAAATATGTATAGTTGTGTGGCAATTAAAATTATAAATAATAAATAACTTTACTTAAATTTCCTGTGGTGTCTTTATTCTATAAGCACTTTAAGCAGAAGTGATGAAGTGACTGTCATTAAAAATGCCAGTTTACAAACACATGTGGATTAAGGGTGTTGGGCACTGGCCCAGCTCTGGGATTTTCTGGTACAAAATTCAGGAGAATTCTATCACTGCTGGATGGTGCAGATAAAGATATTGCAGTTTATCATGCTTTTCAGCCCTGTCACTGAAATGAGTGGTTAACTCATTTTTATTTTATTCTGGGAAGAAGAGGTGATTAAGGCATTAGAGAACTTGATAATATTTCTGGAACAACAGAACAAACCTATCGGAAAAACTGACAGGAAGGAAAAGAGCAGGCCTGGCTTTGCTCCCTTGACTACACACCAAGGTCTTTATTGTCTGAATGGTGGGAACACTTGTCATCATAAAACCCCAGGAAGGATTCTATAAAGTATGCAGGTGATTTGGACCACAGAATGGCATTTTTTTAACAGCAAAAACTGACATGAATCTACTTGAACGAATTAAGATTCCCCATTTGTTGAATAACAAAGACTCATTTGTTGAATAGCAAAGAAGGGAGAGAGATGACAATTAGAGGAAAAGATAAGAGATGTTTTACAAATTATTATGATATGAGGACTTATTTTGCTTTTTTTTTCTTTTTACCTTGTTTTGGAAACTTTTTATCTTTTCTTTTGTTTTACCTTGTTTTGTCATTCAATTTACACATCAAGCTTACAGATTAACTAAAGCCGTATCTTGCAAATATCTTGTAAAACTGTAGGACAATATCACACCCAAGATATTGACACTGATACAATCAAGATCAGAACATTCTCATCATCTCAAGGCTCCCTCATATTGTCCTTTTATACCTCCACATGCTTCTCTCCAATCCCCACATCCTCCTTAGCCCCAGCTACAACCAATCTGTTCTCCTTTGCTGTAATTTTGTCATTTCAAGAATGTTATATAAATGGAATCATACAGTGTAGAACCTTTTGGGGTTGGCTTTTTTCCACTCAGCATAATTCTTTCAAGTTTCATCATTAACAGTTCATTCCCATTTATTAAGGAGGATTCCATATAATATAGATGTCTCACAGTTTGTTTAACCACTCATCCTTTGGAGGATATCTGGGCTGTTTCCAATTTTTATCTATTAGAAATTAAGCAGCTATAAACATTTGTGTATAGGTTTTTATGTGAGCATAAGTTTTCATTTCTCTGGAATAAATCCCCAAGAGTAGAAATGCTGGGTCATATGGTAGTTGAGTGTTTAGATTTTTTTTTAATTACCAAACTGTTTTCCAGGATAGCTATGACATAGTTTGAATGGCATGAGTGATTGTATGAGTGATCCAGTTCTTCCACATCCTCATCAACATTTAGGGTTATCACTATTTTTAATTTTAGCCATTCCGATAAGTCTATGGTAATAGCTTATTTTGATTTAATTTGCATTTCTCTATTGATGCTGTTTAACAGATTTCATGTGCTCATTTGCTGTCTTATATCCTTACTCTTGTCTTTTTCCCATCTTTGAACTGAAATTTGCTATTATTTTAACACTGAGTTTTGAGAACTCTTTTTTTAAATTGTTTAATTCCTACAACTTTTATTTTTTCACAATTTGAAAAAGATGCACTTTTTCTTTCTATTTTATATGGCATGCATAAAACAATGAGTAATGTTCATATAATGCCTTAGGGCAAGCTTCCCCACAGGTCCCAAGCCAACTAGGAAGGCCCAAAACGAATTTGTAAACTTTCTTTTTTTTTTTTTTAATTATACTTTAAGTTCTAGGGTACATGTGCACAATGTGCAGGTTTGTCACATATGTCTACATGTGCCATGTTGGTGTGCTGCACCCATTAACTCATCATTTACATTAGGTATATCTCCTAATGCTATACTTCCCCTGTCCTCTCACTCCACAACAGGTCCCGATGTGTGATGTTCCCCTTCCTGTGTCCAAGTGATCTCATTGTTCAATTCCCACCTATGAGTGAGAACATGCGGTGTTTGGTTTTCTGTTCTTGTGATAGTTCCCTGAGAATGATGGTTTCCAGCTGCATCCATGTCCCTACAAAGGACACGAACTCATCCTTTCTTATGGCTGCATAGTATTCCATGGTGTATATGTGCCACATTTTCTTAATCCAGTCTGTCATTGATGGACATTTGGGTTGGTTCCAAGTCTTTGCTATTGTGAATAGTGCCGCAATAAACATACGTGTGCATGTATCTTTATAGCAGCATGATATATCCTTTGGGTATATCCCCAGTAATGGGATGGCTGGGTCAAATGGTATTTCTAGTTCTAAATCCTTGAGGAATCGCCACACTGTCTTCCACAATGGTTGAACTAGTTTACAGTCCCACCAACAGTGTAAAAGTGTTCCTATTTCTCCACATCCTCTCTAGCACCTGTTGTTTCCTGATTTTTTAATGATTACCATTCTAACTGGTGTGAGATGGTATCTCACTGTGGTTTTGATTTGCATTTCTCTGATGGCCAGTGATGATGAGCGTTTTTTCATATGCCTGCTGGTTGCATAAGAGAATTCTTTAAATATTCTGGATCCCAGTCCTTTTTTGGATACATAAGTTGCAAATATGTTCTCCCAGTCAGTAGCTTGTCTTTTCTTTCTCTTAACAGGATCTTTTACAAAGTTATTAATTTTTTTGAAGTCCAATTTATCACATTTTCCCTTTATGAATTGTGCTTTTGGTGTAATTTACATGCTCTGTCCAACCCTAGAACAAGAAAATGGTCTCTTCCATATTTTTCTAAAAGTTTAGTTTTATTTGTTACATATAAGCCCATGATTCATTTGAGCTAACTTTTGTGTAATTTCTTTCTTTTTTTTTTTGCCCACGGATGTCCAATTGCTCCACAAACATTTGATTAAAAGCTTATCTTTCCCCCACTGAATTGTTTTTCCACTTTTGTCAAAAAATCAATTGGACATATTTGTGTGGGTCTATTTCTGAGTTCTCCATTGTGTTCCATTGATCTATATATCTAACCTCTGTCAATGCCACACAGCCTTGACTGCATTAGCTATATAATATGTCTTGAAATTGGGTAGATTGATTCTTCTCACTTTATTATTCTTTTTCAAATTTGTTTTAGCTATTCCAGTTTTTTTTTTACATTTTCATAAACATTTTAAGGTAATCTTTTCTATATCTACAAAAAATCTTCCTTAGGTTTTGATATATTAGGGCTTAAATATGTTATTTTATTTCTTGTTTTCTATTTGTTCTCTCTGTTATTTCTGTGTTTGTTTTCTCTTACCTTCCGATGGGCTGCTTGAGCATTTTCTTAGAATTCAATTTTGATTTATCTATAGTGTTTTTAAGTGTCTCTCTTTGTAAAGCTTTTTTAGTGATTGCTCTAGGAAATACATTATAGATACATCACTTTTCACCGTCTACTAATGTTGTCATTTTACCAATTCAAGTGAAATATATAAAGATTACCTCCCATTACATACCTCTACTCTCCTTTGTTAATAAGTGTCTTAACTATTTCCAAATTAAACACACATCAGACAGTGTCATAATAGGATCATATCAGTGTTAGAGTTTCTACCATAAAACATAATTTAGAAAGCTCAAGAGAAGGAAGGTCTATTGCATGTATTCATAGTTTTGTTACTACGCACTTCCTTCCTGATGTCTAGGACTTCTTTTATTTTTTCCTTTCTACTTAAAGAACTTTTCTTAGCCATTTTTTTGGGGTAAGTCAGCTGGCAACAAATTCTCTTGATTTATGTCATCTGAAAATGTCTCGATTTCCCCTTCCATGAGGGTAGTGGTAATGTTTTGACTCTGTCACCCCAACCCCAGCAGGTAAGAGGAGAGGTGCCTTATTATAGTGAGGATGATTCAGGCCTCCCACATATTCTCTATGGACACTGTGGGGGTAGGTGAGGGGGTGGCACAAGAGGGCCTCATTACCACCTAGCAAGTGTGGAAAAGTCTATGCTCCCAACTCAACATTTGCTGGCACGGGTGAGAGTGAGGCCACCATTTTCTTCTGTGGTGTTTGTCTGGAGTAGAGCAATTATTGCTTAAAAGTTTTCTACTAGGCTTTCTCTTTCTGACCCACTATCTAGAAAAAGCAGGATTTTGTTGGGTCTTTTTGGTCTGCACTCATTGGGGTTTCCAGTTTGCCAGCTTTTCCAACACTCAATCTAGTACACATTAGGCATAAGATACCCAGGGAACTAATCAACATGTTATTACTTGGTTCCTGAAGCTCTAGCCAGTTGACCTTTTTTCCTCCACTTTTCAGAATGTTATGTTTGTTTTATATGTAATGGATTAAACAATACAATCAAAAGACAGAGATTGTCAGATTGCATAAAAAAACAAGATTCAACTATGTGCTGTCTGCAGGAGACACACTTTAGATCCAAAGATACAAACAGGTTGAAACAAAAAGATAGAAAGAAAAATCATTTCAAAAAGTAACCATAAGAAACCAAGAGTGGCTATACTAATATCAGACAAAATAGACTTTAAAAACTTGTTACTAGAGATCCAAATCATTTTATAAAGATAAAAGGGTCAATCCATCATGAAAGATAACATTTATGAAGATATATGTACCAGAAAAAGAGCCCCCAAAACACATGAAGCAAAGTCTGACATTTGAAGGAAGACACAGATATTTCAGCAATAATAGTCAGAAATTTCAATTACACACTTTCAATATTGGAGAGAACAAATAGGCAGAATATCAAGAGGAAGAGAAGACTTGAAATCAGTATATACCAACTAGACCCAACAGAGATCTTTGGAATACTCCATCCAGTAGCAGCAGAATACACATTCCTCTCAAGGGCATATGAAACATTTTCCAAGGCAGACACATGCTAGGTCATAAAATAAACTTCAATAAGTTTAAAAGAATTAAAATCATATAAAATATATTCTCTGGCTATGATGGAGTGAAACTTGAAATTAATAATGAAAATACTTGGGAATTTCACAAACATATGGAACCAAAATAATACACTCAGAAATAACCAATGGGTCAAAAAAATCACAGAGAAACTACAAAATACTTTGAGATAAATAAAAATGAAAACGCAACATTAAAATACTTACGGGATGCAGCTAAAGCAATTCTTAAAAGGAAATTTGTAGTTTTAATGGTCTGTGTTAAACAAAATCTTAAATCAATAACTCAACATCTCACTTTAAGACACTGGAGATAAAAGGACAAACTAAGACTAAAATAAGCAGAAGGAAAGAAATAGTAAAGATTAGAGTGGAAATAAATGAAGTAGAGATTAGAAAAACAATAGAGAAAATACAGAACAATAGAAAAACAATAGAGAAAATAAAAAGGACCAAATCTGGTTCTTCAAAAAGATAAACAAAAACAACAAATCTTTAGCTAGACTGACCAAAAAGAGAGTAGACTCAAATAACTAAAATCAGAAATGAAAAGAAACATCGCTATTGACCTTACAGTAATAAAAAAACAAACAAATACTTTGGACATTTGTATGCCCATCTATTAGATAACTGAGACGAAATGGACAAATTTCTAAAAAGTACAAACTACTGAAACCAACTAAAAAAAAGAAATAGGAAAAAAATGGGCAAAAGACCTAAATAGAAATTTCTCAAAAGAAGACATACAAATGGCCAACAGGTATTTTAAAAGATGCTAAACACCACTGATTATCAGGGAAATGCAAATCAAAACCATGAGATATCTCCTCACACCTATTAGAATGGCTATTATGAAAAAAGAAGGACGATATCAAGTGCTGGCAAGAATGTGGAAAAAAGGGAACCCTTGTACACTGTTGGTGGGAATGTAAATTAGTACAGCCATTATGCAAAAATGTATGTAGGTTCCTCAAAAAGTTAGAAATAGAACTGCTATATAACCTAGCAATCCTATACTGGGTATATATCCAAGGAAAACGAAACCAATATATCAAAAAGATATCTACACTCCCATGCACACTGCAGCATTATTCACAATAGCCACCTATGTGTCCATCAACAAATGAATTAAGAAAATGTGGTACATATAGACAATGGAATATTATTCAGCCTTTTTAAAAAATCCTGTCTTTTGCAACAGCACAGATGCACCTCGAGTATATCATGTTAACTGAAGTAAGCCAGGCACAGAAAGACAAATACAATGTAATCTCACTTAAATGTGACATCTGAAAAATTTGAATTCATAGAAGTAGAGAGTAAAATGGTAGTTACCAAGGGCTAAAGGTGGGGAGATTGGGGAGATGGTTAAAAAATACAAAATTTCAATTAGGAGGAATAAGTTCAAGAAATCTACTGGGCTGACTATAGTTAGTAACAACGTTTTGTATGCTTGAAAATTACTGAAAGATTAGATTTTTATTATTTTTTTGTTTTATAATGTATTTTTTATTATTTTTAAAAATTGTTAATTTTTATTTCAGTAGGTTTTTTGGGAACAGGTGGTGTTGGGTTACATGAATAAGTTCTTTGGTGATGATTTCTGAGATTTTAGAATGATGCACCCATCATCCAAGCAGTGTACACTGCACCCAATGTGTAGTCTTTTATTCCTGTCCACCCACCCTTTCCTCCAAGTCCCCAAAGTCCAGTGTGTCATTCTCATGCCTTTGTGTCCTCACAGCTTAGCTCCTGCATATGAGTGAGAACATACATCGTTTAGTTTTCCATTTCTGAGTTACTTCACAACAGTCTCGGCCAGGCACGGTGGCTCACACCGGTAATCCCAGCACTTTGGGAGGCTGAGGTGGGTGGATCACAAGGTCAGGAGATCGAGACCATCCTGGCTAACACGGTGAAACCCTGTCTCTACTAAAAATACAAAAAATTAGCTGGGCATGGTGGCATGTGCCTGTAGTCCCAGCTACTTGGGAGGCTGAGGCAGGAGGATGGCATGAATCTGGGAGGCAGAGCTTGCAGTGAGCCGAAATCGTGCCACTGAGTTCCAGCCTGGGCAACAAGCAAGACTCTATCTCAAAAAAAAAAAAAAAAAGAATAATAGTTTCCAATTCCATCCAGGCTGCTGTGAATGCCATTATTGCATTCCTTTTTATGGCTGAATAGTATTCCATGGTGTGTGTGTATATATATATATACGCATATATGTGTGTGTGTGTATATGTGTGTGTGTGTATATATATGTGTGTGTATATGTGTGTGTGTGTATATATATATATAAAAAACATTTTCCTTATCCATTCGTTGATTGATGGGCATTTGGTTGTACTAGTTTACATTCCCACCAATGGTGTAAAAGTGTTCCTTTTTCACCACATCCATGCCAACATCTATTCTTTTTTGATTTTTTGATTGTAGCCATTGTTACAGGAGTGAGATGATAACACATTGTGGTTTTGATTTGCATTTCCCTGATTTGCTTGGTAGTGGCAAATTCCCTCAGCATTTGTTTGTCTGGAAAAGACTATATCTTTCCTTCATTTATGAAGTTAAGTTTCACTGGATACAAAATTCTTGGCTGATAACTATTTTGTTTAATGAGGCTAAAAATAGCACCCCAATCCCTTCTAGCTTGTAGGGTTTCTGCAGAGAAATCTGTCGTTATTCTGATAGGTTTTCCTTTATAGGTTACCTGGTGCTTTTGCCTCACAGCTCTTAAGATTCTTTCCTTCATCTTGACTTTAGATACTCGGATGACTACATGCCTAGGCAACGATCTTTTTGCAGTGAATTTCCCAGGTGTTCTTTGAGCTTCTTATATTTGGATGTCTACATCTCTAGACAAGAGATCTTCCTCCAGCAAGGCCAGGGAAGTTTTCCTCGATTATTCCTTCAGACATATTTTCCAAACTTTTAGATTTCTCTTCTTCCTCAACAACACCAATTATTCTTAGGTTTGGTCATTTAACACAGTCCCAAAGTTCTTGGAAGCTTTGTTCATTGTTTAAATTCTTTTTTCTTTGTCTTTGATGGATTGAGATAATTTGAAACCTGTGTCTTCAAACTCTGAAGTTCTTTCTTCTGTTTATTCGATTCTATTGCTGAGACCTTCCAGTACATTTTGCATTTCTCTAAGTGTGTCCTTGACTTCCAGAAGTTGTGGTTGTTTTTTATTTATGCTATCTATTTAACTGAAGAATTTTCCTTTCATATCCTGTATCATGTTTTTTATTTCCTTCAGTTGGACTTAACTTTTCTCTGGTGCCTCCTTGATTAGCTTAATAATCAACCTTCTAAATTCTTTTTCTGGCAATTCAGAGATTTCATCTTGGTTTAGATCCATTGCTGGTAAGCTGGTATGATCTTTTGGGGGTGTTACAGAACTTTGGTTTGTCATATTACCAAAATTGCTTTTCTGGTTCTTTCTCATTTGGTTAGACTATGTCAGAGGGAAGATCTGGGATTCATAGGCTCTGTTCAGATTCCTTCATCTCATGGCTTGCTCCCTTGATGTGGTGTTCTCTCTCTTCCCCTATGAATGGGGCTTCCAGTGAGCCAAACTGTAGCGATTGTTTCTGCTCTTCTGGGTCTAGTCACCTAGCAGAGTTACCAGGCTCTGGGCTGGTACTGGCGAGTATCTGCAAAGAGTCCTGTGATGTGATCTGTCTTCAGTTCTTGGAGCTGTGGATACCAGCACCTGCTCCTAGTGGAGGCAGCAGGGGAGTGAAATGGGCTCCGTGAGGGTCCTCTGTTGTGTTTTTGTTTAGTGCGTTGGTTTTGTGTTGGTTGGGCTCTAGCTAGGAGGTGGCACTTTCAAGAGTGCATCAGCTATAGTCCTATAGGGAGAATGCAAACTTGCCCTCAGGACACCTGGTTAAGTATTCAGGTTTCCCAAGCAGTGGGCAGGGCCACAGAGTTCCCAAGAGAATTGGGCCTTTGTCTTTGGCTACCAGGGCAGGTAGAGAAAGACCACTAGGTAGGGGCAGGGATAGGCGCGTCTGAGCTCAGCCCCTCCTTGGGCAGGGCTTGCTGCAGCTGCTGTGGGGAATGGGGGTGTGGTTCCCAGTTCAATGGAGTTATGTTCCCAGGAGGATTATGGCTGCCTCTGCTAAGTCATAGAGGTCACCAGGGAAGTGGGGGAAAGCTGGCAGTCACAGGCCTTACCCTGCTCCCACTCAGCCCACAGTACTAGAGGCTAGTCTCACACCCACCGTGCCCCCAGCAACAGCACTGAATCTATTTCCAGGCAACCGGTGACCAGGGCTGAAAATTTGCCCCAGACCACAAGCCTTCCCATTGAGAAAGCAAGCAGACTCACAGTTTTTTTTGGCATCCCAGGAAGCCTAAAGCCAAGAGTAGATTTTTAGCGTCCTTGCAACAAAAAAAGGTAAGTGTGTGAGGTAGTGAATATGTTAATTAGCTCAATTTAGCCACTCCACAATGTATACATATTTCAAAACATCATGCTGCACACCATAAATATATATAATTTTTATTTGCCAAATTAAAAAAAAATTTAAAGAAATAGAAAATCTGAGTGGACCTATAACAACTAAAGAGATTGAATCAGCAATCAAAAACTTTCAACAACAAAAAGTCTAAGATGAGACGACTTCACTGAAGAATTCTACAAAACATTTAGAGAACTAATACCAATTCTTCACAAACTCTTCAAAAAATAGAATGGAAGGGAATACTGCCAAACTATCAGGTCAGAATTATCTGATACCAAAAGTAGACAAAGACATTATAAGAAAAGAAAACTGTTATATATTATATCTTTTATTAATATAGACACAAAAATCTTCACTAAATACAAACAAGTTGAATCCTGCAGCACAGTAAAATGATTGCTCATTATTACCCGGTGGGATTTATTCAAGGAGTGCAAAGGTAATTCAACATATGAAAATACATTGATGTAATATACCATATCAGTATTATAATGGGCAAAACTGCATGATCATCCTAATAGATGTAGATCAAGCACATGACTAAATTCATGACTTAATGGTTAGAACGTTCTACAAACTAGGATTAGAAGGGAACTTCCTCAACATAATAAAGGACGCTTATGAAAAAGTCATAGCTAATGTCATACCTAATGGTGAAAGACTAAACGCTTTCCCCCTAAGATAGGAATAAGACAGGGATGTGTTCTCTCACCACTTCTACTCAACATTGTACTGGAGGCGGCTTGGGCCAAAACAATTAGGCAATAAAATAAAATAAAATAAAAAAGGCAGCTAGATTGGAAAGGAAAATGTATAGTTATTTCTATTTGCAGATGATACGGTCTTGTATAAAAAATCCTAAAGAACCCACTAAAACCTATTGAACTCATAAGTAGTTCAGCTAGGTTTAGGATAAAAGATCAATATACAAAAAAAAAAAATTGTATTTTGCTATAGTAGCAATGGGCAAACTGAAAAGAAAATTAAGAAAAAAATTCCATTAATGATAACATCAAAAATAATAAAATACCTAGCAATCAGTTTAACAGAAAATTGCAAAATATTCTGAAAACTATAAAACCTTGCTGAAATAAATTAAAACAGACTCAAATAAGTGGATCATGAATCAGAAGACTTAATAGTGTTAAGACAGAAATATTCCTTAAATTGATCTACAGATTCAATGTAATTCCTAGCATTCTAGCTGACTTCTTTGCAGAAGTTAAACAATTTATATGAAAATCCAAGAGACCCAGAATAGAGAATCCCTAGTAGCAGACTTACACTTCTTGATTTCAAAACTTACTATAAAGCTACAGTAATCAAAACAGTGTGTTACTGGCATGTGGATGTGTAGGTCAATGGAATAGCATTAAGAGTTCACAAATAAACCCTCTTAATTACAGTAAATTGATTTTGATAAGGATTCTGAGATTATTCAATAGGGAAAAAATAGTTTTTCCAACAAATGGTGCTGGAACAACTGGCTATTCATGCAGATAGGAATCAATTTGGACCCCTAATTCACCCTAATTTACTCAAAGTAGATCATAGACTAACCATAAGAGTGTATGAGTTTACTCTCACGCTGCTATAAAGAAATACTTCTGACTGGGTAACTTATAAAGAAAAGAGGTTTAATTGGGTCATAATTCTGCAGGCTGTACAGGAAGCATTAGAGCATCTGCTCAGTTTCTGGGAAGGCCTTAGGAAACTTACACTTATGGTGGAAGATGAAGGGGAAACTGGCACTTCGCATGGTCAGAGCCATTAAAAGAAAACAAGTGTAATGTTCATGACCTTGGCTTTGGCAATGGTTTCTTAGATATGACATCAATTCAGAAGCAACAAAAAAATAAACTAGACATCACCATAATTAAACACTTTAGTGGTTCAAAGATAATTATCAAGACCTTGGATTTGGCAATGGTTTCTTAGATATGACACCAATTCAGAAGCGACAAAAGAACAAACCAGACATCACCAAGATTAAACACCTTAGTGTTTCAAAGATAATTATCAAGAAGTTAGAAAGACAACCCAAAGAATGAGAAAAATTAATTGCAAATTGTATCTCTGATAAGGAACTTATATCTATAATATGTAAAGAATTCCTACAACTCAATAATCAATAGACATATATCCCAGTTTTAAAAGGGGCTGAATACATATTTTGTTATATTATTTATTTCCAAATAAAAGATCTGAATATTTTTCTGCAGAAGATGTGCAAATGGCCAAAAAGCACCTAAAAAGAAGCCAACATCACTAGTCCTCAGAGAAATGCAAATCAAAACCACAGAGATTCCACTTCATGCTCCCTAGGATGGCTGTTGTATTGGTTTCCTATGACTGCTGTAACAATTACCACAATTAAAACAAGAGAAATGGATCCCCTCACATGCCCAAAATCAGCTTCGCTGGGTGGAAATCAAGGTGCTGACTAGGCTGTGTTCCCTCCTAAGGCTCTAAGGGAGAAATTTCTCCTTGCTTCTTCCAGCTCTTGACAGCTGCTGGCACTCCTCGGCTGTGGCAATGTCATTTCATTCTTTTTTTCTGTAGTCACCTTGCCTCTACTCTTCTCTCTACAGGCAAATCCCCCTCTGCCTTCTTCTTAGCAACTGTCCCTTTTAAGAACACACATGACTGCATTTAGGGCCCACCTGGATAATCCAGGATAGTCTCCCCCATCTCGATATCCTTTACTGAATCACATCTGCATAGACCCTTTTCCCATACAAGGTAACATTCACAGATTCTAGGGATAAGGACCGGGATATCTTTGGGGGTCATTATTCTGTCTATGAGTGATATCATGGATACTAAATAACAAGTGCTGGTGAGGATGTGGAGAAATTAGAACCCTCATAAACTGTTAGCAGAAATGTAAATGGTGCAGTCACTGTGGAAAATAGTCTGGTAGTTCCTAGAATAGTTAAACATAGAGTTACCATGTGATACAACAATTCCACTCTTAGGCACGTACCCAAGAGAAATGGAAACATGTTCACACAAAAATCTGTATACAAATGTTCATAACAGAATTATTTGTAATAGCTCAAAAGTGGGAACAATCCAAATGTCCATCAACTGATGAACAGATACATAACATGGATTATATCCATGTAATTAAATATTATTTAGCAATAAAAAGAAAATATTGATTCATGCTACAAGTGGATGAACTGCAAAAAACATATGCTTAAGTTAAAGAAGCCAATCTCAAAGGATCACATATTATATGATATTATTAATATACATGTCCAGAATAGGCAAATCTACAGTCAGAAAGCAGATTAGTGGTTGCCTAGGGATAGGGAGGAGGATGAGGTACTAGAAAGTGATGGCCGAGGGGCAAGGGGTTTCTTTTTTTAGTAATGAAAATGTTCTGAAATTGACTGTGGCAGTGAATGCACAACTCTGTAAATATAAATATACTAAAAAACATCTAATTGTACACTTCAAGTGGGTGAATTTTATGGTATGTGAATTGTATCTCAATAAAGCTGTTATAAAATTATATAGCCTAAACTGTCTAGCTTGAAAATAGTGCTTGCTTATACAAACTGAATATACATTGCTAAGAATATAGACTGAAATCCAAGTGAAAGGACAGGCCTAGATTTCTGCATTGATTTATCTGTATGAGAGGGAGTGAAAACTTGAGCTCCCCAATGCCCACAGTAGTAATCAGCCTCCAAAGGGCCCCTAAAATTCTCATCTCTCAGCATTCACACTTGTTTAGACTCCTCCCAAACTATACCAGGGTTGGTTTCTGTGACTCATAGAATATGGCAGAAATTATGGTATGTCTCTTTCATAATTAAGTTACATGAGACTTTGTGGCTTCCATTTGAGTGTTTACACTTTAATTGGGTAAACGAAAATAAAACGAAATTGCAATTGTGGTATTTTAACTTCCTATTCCTTCATCTGCTTTCATTTTTTAAATCTTATTATTTAACTGTTCTGACCAGAAATTCTGATAAGTTAATCAAGAGACCTGACGCTCTGTAATCCTTATCAGTGTAATTCACTGACAACCATCTGGAAGGCTTTAACTTAAAAATTCCATCCAATAGATTACAATTGACACGTGGAAACCAATATAATAAAAGAGTAAAACCAGCTCCTGTCACTACACATACATGCTTTTGTTGCTAAAATTATTGGGTTGTCTTGTATATTCCAAGACTAATATATCTATTATAATAAAAGGAGAAACTGTACCTTTAATGATACACTTTTTCCATGAAAGAAACTTGCAAATAGTTTGGGTGACTTTGAAGGTATATAAACTACTTACAAGTAGGAAAATGTCCTCTCTCTTCTCCTCTGCCCCACCCAAGTCCATATTCACAGTGATCTTACCACATAACAGCTAAACAAACATGTTATTCAGAAGACAAATAGTATTCATGTCAATGATCATAATAACTCACAATGAAAGTATTTAACTCATCAAGGAGTTCCTAGTAAAGACATGCCTAGAAAGGTATAGTCCATACAATTTCAGCTATCTGTATGAATTTTTTTAAAAAAAGAAAAGGACAAATGTCCATTCACATTTGGTATCATGTGAATTCAGCCAAAGCCAATGGACTTCGGAAAGCTTCAGTTCGTATTCTTTGCTGGCCTTCGGGTATGTGATCCAGTAACAATGAAGACAGTGAGTAATGAGTGGCCACTAGAGAATTCCTTTTTAATAGATGGCCAGGATGCAAATGTTGAAAGTAGATTCATTCTTTAATTCATTAGACAAATATTCATAAGCACCTAGTATCATGTATATGCCTCAAATTTTGACCCCTCCAACATTTATTTCCAAATTTTAAGGCATAATAAGATATACTTGAGGACTTTTTCCTCAAAACTTATCTTCATAAGTTTGGGTCAATTTACATCACACATAGGTCTGAATACATTTTTTTCTCAAAGGGGAGAATGATTAATTTTATGTTTTGCGGTCAAACCCCTCTGTAAAAAGCAGTTCACTTCTGTCCTCCAACATAAATGAAGGATTTCAAAGACTTTTGTTGAACTCAGTCTCTCTTTTATACAAATTGCTCTGAGTTTTTCAAATGAAAAGAAACTTCCAATTTTAGAAAAGAAACATACATATTTAGACATTAGGGAACTTATATAGAATGAGTAGACTTGTTGTTTATAAAGAATAATTCACATTGTATATTATCCTGTGTTTTCTATCAGGTACCTCCAAGTCTGTCACTATATATTTTTTAAATGATCATTAACTGAATGATGGCTTACTAGGCTTGAGCTTCACAAAGATAGAGATCATGACTCCTGGTTTTTCTGAGATGGGGACTCATTCTGTCACCCACGCGATCACAGGCAACTGCAGCCACAAACACCCAGGCCCAAGTGATCTTCCCATCTCAGCCTCTCAAGTAGCTGGGATGACAGGTGCATATCACAAAGCCAAGCTATTTTTAAAAACTTTTTTTGTAGAGACAGGGTCTCACTATGTTGCCCAGGTTTGTCTCGAACTTCTGGGCTCAAACAATCCTCCTGTCTCACCCTCCCAAAGTGTCACAATTACAGGCATGAGCCACCATGCCTGGCTGGGACCATACTCTTAAGACAACTGTGTCCTTGATGCTTTCATGAGTTCCTGGTATGCAGTTGATGTTTAAAAAAATTTTGGTTGAATGAGTAAATGAATGAAAGACTCTAAGAGAGATAATATTATGGAAGAGTGTCAATGATTTTGAAGGACTCATTCATAGTCTGGAATCAAACCTATAGAAAATTTCAAAAATGAAGGTGAAAACTATAAATTCCTTTGAGGGAGCCATTCCTAGTGTCTTTCTAGCCAAGATGTGCCCCACCCTTCATTCTTGAACCTGAATATGTGGGTTCGTACGTGCAAATAAGCTTGTTCTGAACTTGAGGCAGCATGAGGCACACTGCAAAGTCCATGCTATGACAATGAGTCAGTCCTGAGTACATGATGGATTCACTGATTACAGGGTGGCCTGTCAGGCTTATCACAAAGAGAACAGTAGCATAGTGACTGTGTCTGTGTGAGTTCTGGCTACTTCTGCATGGTTGCCTCTGATCACAGCACTGCACCAGTTTTCTCACGCCTGTAATCTCAGCACTTTGGGAAGCCGAGGCAGGCAGATCACCTGAAGAGACTGAGACCAGCCTGGCCAAAATAGTGAAACCCCGTCTCTACTAAAAATACAAAACTTAGCTGGGCGTAGTGGCAAACGCCTGTAATACCAGCTACTCAGGAGGCTGAGTCATGAGAATCGCTTGAACCCAGGAGGCGGAGGCTGCGGTGAGCCAAGATCACACTACTGTACACCAGCCTGAGTGAAAGAGGAGACTCCATCAAAAAAAAAAAAAAAAAAGAAGAAGAAGAAAACAAACTCAACTATTGGTAGAGACTAGTATCCCCTACTCCAAGTAATGCAGCATGTTCATGAAATTCCCATTACAGATGGAAGGGTTAGGATCAAGTGGATCACCAGCCACAGCCACAGCCACAAAGCTAAGGGGCAGAGGGGAGTTAGTGGGGCGGTAAAAAAAGAACTCTTGGAGATGATACTCAAGTAAAATTCAGGGGTCACCTCCCTAGTGGCATTAAGTATTGGTGTTGTCAAGCTCAAGCCTATACTCAATGAAGTGGTTACAATTTGCTGATGTATTTGGTGAGTGACTTTTGATCCTGTTTCTGTTAAGATTTTAAAACATAGTGAGATAGAAGGAAACTTGAGGCAGTGTAATTTCTGGAAATATGGGTAAACTCATGTTTCTATTCTCTTTGTGTTAGATGTCACTCCAGTTCAGTCAGTAAAATCCCCTCTATATATCTTGAATTACAATTTAAGATATGAGCAAAAAAAAGTAAAAAATAAAGAAAAAACAACCTACCCACAACGTGTTCCATTTGTCATGGTCTGGTTGAAGGAGCTGTTAGTCCATACGATGGTGTTATTCACACATGCTTTTCCTGGAATCTGGAGTTCTTGTAACTCAATGTCATAGTCAATAAAAACATCTGTCATTGTGCCAAAAATGAGCAGCACGCCTGGCTGGGCTATTCCATGGAGAAACGCACACAAACTTCCCACAAACATCAGCCAAATGTCAGTTGATGAAGAAAACCGAAACTTGAAAAACAAAGGGTTCAGAGATCATCTATGGGTGAAAAGTGGGAGAGGTAGGAGGACTATTTAATTTTAGTTACTAGATTCCGATGAATAGTACTCAACACCAAATTTCATGGGAATCATCTTAATTGAGCAGCAGGTTCGTACTAATTATATTGAAATAAATGGCATGGTACATCAATTATCTAAAACATTAGACTCTTACATTGTTAGATCATGTTATAAATTTCCTGGTCTCTGAATTCATTCTGTTTATTTCAGGAGCTGACTTTAGTTTTTAGCTACTCATCTACAACTCGAGGGGAAAATAATCACTATCAGTGATGCCACTGACAAGTAGAAAAACTGTGTGGGGCATTCAGCAACAGTATAAATTGTTTTGTACAACTGATAGTGACAATGAAGAGTGCCGGTTTATGCCTAGAAATGCCTCCATCCTGAGCAAATTTGGGGTAAATACCTATACTATGAAATTTCTAAAGATTTGTCTTAAGAATAAATATATATAATGTGATTGTTGTGATGACTTTCCTTACAAATATGATAACCATGGGCTGAGTGATAATTTTCTAAGACATTTTTCTGATCTATTGGACAGGATTTGTATGTTTTATGAGCAACATATTTCTAATAGTTATTCAGCATGTTATCACATAGGCAAAGCCTATGACTGAAAAAGTGATCACTGAAGTTAAAAACCTACCAATATTACTAAAGATTTAACACTCCTTTCATGATCTAAACAATTTATAGTTGCACAGTCACTGCCATAAATCAACACAGTTTTATTACCAATTGAAAGAAGCCAACTCGAACGCCATCACCTTTCTTCTCATCTTGTAACCTGAGGAGAAAAACATAGGGATTTAAAGACCATCCTTTCCAATACAATGGGAAATTATCCCTAGGTGGTGATTTTATGAGTTATTCTTTAGTAAGAAAGAAAATCCTCACTGGCTGGGAAATTCTGGCCAAGCCTGATATCTTAAACACAAGCTTTATTCTTCTAGATTTATCTCTTCTAGAGATTTCAGTATAGCTCAATCTCAGGTTCACTAGCGATTCACAGAGAGGAACACCTGAGAGGTATGGAGAGAAAGTAAAAAGTCCTCTATACTCCCAGTTATACCAACAAATAACTTTTTGCCCTCAGTCATGACCCCCAATCTATTTGTGACTGCATTTCCTCATGGGGAAGCTGAAGTCGTTGGATTAGCTAATTTTAAAGTTTCCTCACACTCAAAAAGTTTACAACTACCTTAAATAATGTTGATATGATGAAAAATTCAAGAACATGCCCATACTTTTCATAGAATCATATTTCCTTAATATTTCTCATTCATTTCATTTCCCGTAAGGCCATGTTTAACCTGTATTTGACCTCTTCAACTTCGGGGATCTTGACTTAACCTGAGTCACCCAGTCCATGAATACACCCTGGACCTTGCTGTCACCAGGAACTACTGTCTGACATGTGTAACTCCTTGGCACTCTGTGACTGCCCATGTATTTCATTTTCTCACTTCTTTCCTCCTTCCACACCTATTCATCAACCTCACTTGAGCCATGCAGTCCCTTAAATCCTTCATTTCCTTCCATTGCTAAACCCCATTAAGATTTTTCTTCCTTCCCCATGCAGCCAAGGTCCCTCTGCCAGGCATTTGAACCACACTCTCACCATCATCGTCAATTATTTTCTCTACATCATCCTTGTAAACTTCATCCTGCATCCATCCAGCTGTTTGCCCTCTTCTCCTTAAGCCAGGCAGCTGGGCCTGCTGAACACAACCTTACCACCTTGTGAATGGATATCAAGACAGGCAGAGTCTAGTACTCAGCTGCCCTAAGCTTCCCTTCTGGCCCAGAAAAGAATCCCAATTTTTTTCTGAGACTCCCCACGGTCTGGCCCTTAGCTCTCTGACCTCATCTCCTCCAACTATATTCTAGTTCTCAACACCCCACTCTCCTGGCCTCTTGTTGATCTTTGTCCATGCCCAGCTGTTCCCACCTCTGGGTGCGGGCACCTCCTAGTCCCTCTCCCCAGATGCATTTTCTTTAGGTAACCACAGGGACAGCTCCACTACCCCCGCTAGACCTTCCTTCAAAAGTCACCTACTCAACAGAGTCTTCCCTGGCCAAAGTCTTTAAAATTTCAACCCCACCCCCCACATACCATTTCATAGCTCCATTTCCATGTTTATTTTTCCTTCTCAGAAAGAAAGTGATAGATTATCACTAGCTACCATGCCATACATTTGATTTATTTACAGTGTTTATTATCTCTCCCTCACTAAAATGTAAACTCCTCAAGGGCAGACACTTTTGCCTATTTTGTTCTTTTCTGTACCTTCTGTACCCTCAGCACCTACAATAGTGTCTGATACCAAATAGACACTCAATTAATATTTGCAAAATGAATGAATTAATGGAGTGAATGTGTGCTCTCCAGCTCAACATGCAATGCACACTTCATTCCTCTACAGATCGCTCCCGTTCCTCTCAGCAGCTCTGGCAAACTTTTGCTGTGTTCTTCTCATTCCACGCTCACCTCCTCTAAAAACAAAACAACTCATTCAACTTCCTACTCATCCTCTCCTTGCCATTCATCTACATCCACACCCATTTTTAAAATTTCCCACCCAATAAGAAATATGTGGTTCTCAGAGGCCCAGGCTGACCTGACCACTACCAGCCCAAAGCTAATCTTACCACTCCCACTCCCTCCCTCTGCTGTGAATTACTTAAAATTTCCAAAATACCTTTAACCCTTCCCTTTCCACCACCTCCACTTCAGGAACTTACCTGATGTCTCACTTCTGTCTTCTAAATTAGACCTCATCTAATCCTGCCTTCATACCAGACTGTGATTAGCTTATATTTGTTCTATATGAGAATTCAAAATCTTTAGCTAAAGAGAAATATGCAATAATAATACTCTAGGTTTCTACTCTTTGCCTGTGGCAAGAATTTGGGGTTTAGGGACCTCCCCAATGCCCATGAAATTATACTTGTTGTTCAACTTTTCCTCTTCCCTCTTAGGTCAGGAGTTCTGTGCCATTCCTGAATACACGAGGGAGATTTGGACTCAATCCAGAAGCGATTTTCCAAAAGGTTTTAAAAATCAAATTGTAGTAATGTTTTAAAGAGAAAAAGAATGGATTATATATATTATTTTATATGAAGTGCAATGTGCATGAAAATATTCTCTGCTTTGTGCCGTTGATATGAATATTATGGAGTTATTCTAGAAAAGATGCTGCAGTCACTTACCTTGATTTCTTATCATTATTATCTGTCAGAAAAAAAATCAGTGCAAAAAAGCAGTTAATAATAATAATGACAAAATGCAATACAGTCATTAAGAAATTTGCTCTGGAAAAATATTCCTATAAATTACCTTTATTCGTGGAATATTACCAAATGATTATTGGCCTTTTCTTTTTTCCTGCTCACGTTCTCTCTCTCTCTCTCTCTCTCTACATGCACACACACGCACACATACACGAAGACACTCATTAGGGTCCAGGAGTGCTGCTACGTTTACCAATTTACAGACTTTTCTTCAGGACATGAAATATTTGCACCATCTGAATATCAAACAGACAGCAACATTTCTAAATTAGCTGAAGAAGATCTGACTTTTTGAACTACAAAATAAAATTGATATTTATTTATTGTTTTATTGTTTGGTTCTTTAAAAGCGTCAGAATTTATCTGTTTAAAATATAGACCACAAATTAACAATAAGATGTTAATAACAAGATGTCATTGACACTTCTACACCAGTAGAAACCATAGGATTGAGACACATACTGTTTTCCCCAGTGTAGGTCAGAACAGATGCAGGGCAGGAGGTGAAAGTCGGGGGTTATAGTGAGGGGTGTAAGGAAGCCACTCGGGAGTTTTGTCATCCAACACTATCATGCCTCTTTACTTTAATAAGAGTAAAGAGGCATGATAATGTTGACAAATGGCAATATCCTGGGCTTGGAAATCAAACACAACTGTTTGATTAGAATTATGGTTCCATTAATTTTACTCATGTGACCCTTGCCAAGTTTCAAAAACATATCCGAGTCTCAATTTTGTCATCTGTAAAATATAAAATCATAGGGTTAGAAAACAACAGCTTAGAACCATCTGAGCCCAAGACATCCCAGGTGCTAGTGCTACAGGCCCCTCCACATGATCTCATTCTGGTCTGCAGAGTCTGGGCACAGCTCTTCCTAAGGAGGAGCACTTACTAAATTATGATTAATAATAACAATACAGGAATAAAGTTAGTCATAACAGCCACTGCTGGAACAACCCTACTCTATCTAGGAAAGGGGTTGGTGAGAGATGCTTTCATTTACCCACACTTGGAGTGTTCTTACCTAGTGCTTTCAGATAGTACATTATGTGGCTTCTAGGGAGAGCCACAGAGTTGTGTGTAAGGATCACACCCAATGATAGTTCTACCTACTGTTGCTGAATATTTTCTGCTCCTTGAGACTTCACCAACTTGTCCCACTTTTGTTCTCGCCTCTCCTTGTACAAGATGCAGTGAGAGAAAAAAGTCACTTACATGATTTATCTGACTCAAAACCACCATTCTCCTCTCCAAATTTCTTTACACTTTGAAGAATTACTGGGTCAGACATGGTAATTGCAATCTGCAGGCAACAACCCTATAAAATAAAGGAATCATTGCAATTATTATCTTTTCTTTCTTCTTTAACCAAAGTAGCCAAACGAAAAAACAATTTGGTTCAAGAAATAATCTTCACTAATCAATCTCAGACAAAAGCAGGTTTTTAAATTGGTTAATAACTCCCTGAAAGAACCTGATTATCAGGAAAGATAAGCTACAGCCATTGATGAAGGTTTTCTCTAGTTATTACATGGATGGTTGTTTTCTATAGCTTAATTATAGGGAAGATAAACCAAAACCATTGATCAATTTTCCTCTCGTTGTTGGATGGGTGGTTATACTTTATGCTTATCTGTGCTTTATTTATTTTTAATGAGAAATCGTGAAAACTATGAGAAAGGCAAACCAACTGGTGATATTCTTGAGTTGCTGTAGTTGATGAATAACACCCACATACTGTTGGGTAACCTTCAGTGTTCTTTTGTAAATGCAACCTCAGGATAAGGTGAGTCGAGCTTGGCTCAAAGGAACAGAAAGGAGACATTGTCTAAATAAAATGTAAATGTCAACAGAGTGATGGTTAGTCTTATTCACAGTGGAAAAATCAGTTTATAGAGGGTACAGGCAGAGAATTCCAGGATATAGACACTAGATTCAGCATGAAGTTTATGCTTCACTAACTTTCTCTGCTTCAAATATATAGCAATGATGGATAACATGTTTTTAAAGAGATACAGTCGGACTCAAACAAATAAAAATAAACATCTTCAGGAACCAGAAATGGCAGAGAAGCACCAAAGAGTAAACAGAGCACAGAAGCAGCTAGTATTTCCCCCTCAGGGTCTGGATGCAGACAAGTGTGAGAGTTTAGCTCCTGAGAGGACTGTAAGTGCCCCAAATCAAACAGGGAGCTAGAGACCATCTCTTTGCTTGGAGCCAGAGGAGCTAATGTGGGTCTCTTGCACTGCTGAGAAGACCCTGAGGAAACTGCTGCCCAGCATTGAAGCAGCTATTCCTTATGATGAAATGCAGACCCATGGAGGTTATAGGAGGAGACAGTGATATATATTATATACATATATACACACATGTACAAATAAGAGAGAGGAAGGGGGAATTATGAAAAACTGAACTCACCTAATTGGAATCCCAGAAGCAGAGAGTGGAGAATGACAGAAGTGTAACAATTAAAGAGATAATTACTAAGAATTTTCCAGAAGCAATAACCTGATTCTTCAAATTAACAGTAGGCTCCAATAATTGATTGGAATAAACATCAGTCAAAACTTAAATACATTATCTAGAAATGTCCCTCAGTATATGCAGGAGATTGGTTCTAGCACTCCCACATATACCAAAATCTGCATATACCAAAATCCAGGTATACACAAGTCCCGCAGTCGGCTTGCAGAACTTGAGCACAGGAAAAGTTGGCTCTCCATATCCACTGGTTTTCATCCTGAGAATACTGTATTTTTCACTGAGATTGGTTGGAAACAATCCCCATATAAGTGGACCTGCACAGTTCAAACCTGTGTTGTTCAAGAATCAAACTGTAGTAAAGCATCAAGAATAAACAAAATCGGGCCGGGCGCGGTGGCTCACGCCTGTAATCCCAGCACTTTGGGAGGCCGAGGCGGGCGGATCACAAGGTCAGGAGATCGAGACCACAGTGAAACCCCGTCTCTACTAAAAATACAAAAAATTAGCCGGGCGCGGTGGTGGGCGCCTGTAGTCCCAGCTACTCAGGAGGCTGAGGCAGGAGAATGGCGTGAACCCGGGAGGCGGAGCTTGCAGTGAGCCGAGATCGCGCCACTGCACTCCAGCCTGGGCGACAGCGAGAGACTCCGTCTCAAAAATTATAAAAAAAAAAAAAAAAGAATAAACAAAATCCGTCCTAAACACTGTAAAAGGGGAAAATGCATTATCCAAATATAAAGAACAGACTGATAGAAGTTTTCTCATCAGCAATAGAGGCTAGAAAACAGTGGAGTAAAGTCTTCAAAGTGATGAGGGAAAAAGTAATCTTTATCCTAGAATTTTATACTGAGCCAAAAAATCATTCAGCATCTTTCCAAACATTCAAAGTCAAGAGAGTTGCCACTTACGGACCTGCATAAAACAACAACTAGAGGATGTGCCTTAGCCAGAAGGAGTATCCAGAAGGGAGCCATGAAAGAGAGAAACAAGGGTGAGCACAAGAGTTAACAAAATATGTCAGGACGGCCAATCAAATATTGATACCAAAAGCATAATTAAAACTCTACACAATAGTGTAGATACGAGTGTATCTTGAACACAAGATAAGGTGTTCAATATGCAGATAAAGTATGTTAGGTTCATTGTCATGACAATCTAAGGACATTGTTTTACAATTATAATTAAATATATATTTATACTATTATAATTAAATATATATTTGATTAAATGAAATGAAATTGCCAATATTTAACCATTTTTTAATTACAAGGTTCAACTAATATCTGAACAAAGTTCAACCAATATCTGCAAATTTTAAGAAAAAGCAATGAAAAAGTACCAGTAAAATCCATAGCTTCTAAATAAGCACGGATTAAAAACTGAGTATGTAGAAAACTTCATCAATCCAACAAAAGTTAAAAAAAACTAAAGAAACTTTAAAAAGCATAACAAACAGAAAATATAAACAAAGGTTATTGAAAATAGTACAAATGGTTCAGTAATTATGGTAAATGTATGTAGATTGAAGTACTGATACATACTACACAGATGAACCTCAAAATCATGCTACATGAAAGAAGACAGTCTCAAAAGATCACATACTGTATGATTCTATTTACATGAAATGTCCAAGATAGGCATATCTGTAGAGACAGAAAATAAATAAGTAGTTGCCTAATACGGGGGTAGGGTTGGGAGGGGAATGAGGAGTGACTGGTAACAGATTTCTTTTGGGGATGAAGAAAATGTTCTAAAGTTAGAATATGGTGATGGTCGCACAACTCTGTTAATATACTGAAAACCACTGAATACTTTAAATAGGTGAGCTCTATGATATGTAAATTATACCCTCAAAAAGTTGTTTTTTAAAAAAAAGACAGGTCAGTTTATGGAATTTTTTAAAGTCCAAACATATACTTTTTTTTTTCTTTTTGAAACGGAGTGTTGCTCTGTTGCCCAGGCTGGAGTACAGTGGCATGATCTCGGCTCACTGCAACCTCCACCTCCTGGGTTCATGTGATTCTCCTGCCTCAGCCTCCCAAGTAGCTGGGATTACAGGTGTGCACCACCATGCCTGGATAATTTTTGTATTTTTAGTAGAGATGGGGTTTCACCATATCGGCCAGGCTGGTCTCAAACTCCTGGCCTCAGATGATCCATCCGCCTCAGCCTCCCAAAATGCTGAGATTACAGGCGTGAGACATCACACCCAGCCAATCCAGACATACACTTATTATAAAAGAAAAAATTTATAAATCATAAAAATGGTCAAAAATTAAAGGATGAAAAGGATATGTCATACAAATACTGATTTCTCAAAGCTGTTATGTTAATGTCAGAAAAATAGAATTCATGCTCAAAACAATAATGGATATAATAAAGGACATGTAATAATTAAAAGTACAATCCAGCTAGAAGACAAATCAATTATTGGACTGTATATACCCAGCAACCTAACACAACATAACCTGCAATTGTAATGAAAAATTTAAACATACCTTTATTAGAAACTGATAAACAGACAAAAAATTAGAAAACATAAAAGCTTTTAAAATAAAAAATAAGTAATTTTATATAATTTACTATATAAAATTTGTTTTTCTTAAAATTTGGTTGGACATTGTTCACATATTAGTTGAACTTTCTAAGTAAAAAAAGATTAAATATTGGCAATTTCATTTGATTTAATAAAATATATATTTAATTATAATTGTAACACAATGTCCATAGATTTTCATGACAAATTTCATTACTATGGAACCTGTAACCAAGACATTTTTCAATTACATTTGGCACTTTTTAAAAACTTACCCATTAATAAGCCATCAAAAATTTCAACAAATAAAAAACTATGTATTTCTTTATAGTGTTGTTATTCTTAAGAGTGTATATTCTGACAATGCAATTAAATAAAAATTAAAAAATTAAACACTAGTAAAACACACACACATATACTCAGTCAAATTGTGTGTGTGTTACAAACTTTAAAATACATATTCATATAACTATGGGTTAAGGATGAAATCACGACAGAAATAGAAAATATTTAAAACATAGTGATAACAAATATATAAAATCTTGTGGGCTACAGCTAAAAAGATACTTCAAGATTTATTTATAAAGATAAATGCATTTTGTTTTTTAAGAGATTAATAAATGAATTTGTTCTAATCAAGAACCCATAAAAATGCAAGATTTATAAGATAGAAAACAATATAAAATGAAAAACAGTGGAAAGGATATATCAATTCAAAAATTGTTTTTTGAAATAACTAAAAACACGCAAGTCAATAAGACTGTTGAAGAAAAGAGATATAAATCACAAATACTAATAGAAAATGGGAAAGATAAAATAAATAAAGTTTTAAATCATAAGCAAATATGAGTAATTTTATGGTAGTAAATTTGAAAACCAGGTTAAGATTAATTTTCTAGAAAAATATGAGTTATCAAAATTTGTTGACAAAGGAATAGAAAACTTAAAAAGTAATGGCTATTAAAATATTGGTTCAATATTCAAAAGTCTCCCACCTCAACAAACAACAGGGCTAGATAATGTTGCAGGCAAATTTTACTACAACTTCAAACAGTAGATAATTCTAATCTTATGCAAATGGTTTTGGTGAAAATAAAAACAGGAAAAGCTATCCAAATCATTTTATAAAGCAAGTATAATCTTGACATCAAAACAAAAAGGGATAAAAATAGGCTTATAATTACTTCTGAAAACAGATTTTAAAATGATAAATAAAATATGTTAAATGTAATTCAGCAGTTTATGAAAAAAAATGAAATAATGTTGATCCCAGGAATGCAATGACTATTTAAGGTTAAAAAATAATCATTTTCATAGATGCAAAAAGTATTCAGTAAAAAATCATTATTCATTCCCGAGTTTTGAAAATCCATAAAATTTAAAAAATCATTATTTTGCAACCCTAATGAATAAATTTGGGTTAACGATCAGCAGTGAATACTAAAACTGTTCATTGAAATATTGGCAAAGATGAAATATCCAGTAGTACCAAGTGTTGTGAAGATGTGGAGGACGGAGTCCTTTCATGCACAGCTAATGAGAATAGAAATTGACTGAATGACTTTGGATAGCAATTTGGAAATATCTAGCAAGGCTAAAAATGTTAATACCCTAGGTCCCAGAATATCCTTCTCTGGTATTTTCCTTAATAATTTAAAAAACAGTTAACACTAATATGGCATTTAATACGTGCCAGGCACTGTTCTAAATGCTTGATACATGCTATGCCATAAAACCTCCCAACAGCCTCCTGAGATGGGTACTAGGACTATCCCCAATTTTCAGATAAGGGCACTAAAGTATGAAGGACTAAGTTATAAGCTCAAGAGGACAAGTTAGTAAGTGATACAGCCAAGGTTGAAACTCAGAAAATACATGCAGAGATATATGTAAGCTTGTTTATTGCAGTATTTCTTTGGAAACAAAAAGCTTGGAGAAAATATAAATGAACAAGGGATTGGATTCAATAATTTATAGAATTATTAATTATTCTATACACAATGGAATATTGTCTAGCCATTAAAATCAGTGAATTCGCATGGATAAAGCTCAAGCAACGTAAGTTTAAACAAACAAGACAGAAAGTTTCAGAATGATACTGTATGATGTCATTTATGTAAAATGTGTTACCTGCAAATCGCTATTTGTAATGTTCATAGATATATAGACACTCAGTAGAAATATAAAGACTTGCCTGAAACTAATAAGCACTGAATTAATGATAGTGGTTACCTCTGAGGAAAAGAAGTGGAATGACACTGGGGAGGGGCTCAGAGGGCCCCTGCGATAAAACAGGGTATCTGCTGTTTTAATTTCTTAAAACAAAAAAAGTTTCAGCAAGTATGGCATAATGTTTAAGATATGATAAAGTTGGAATGAGGTAACTTGGTGTTCATTAAATTTTTCTCTTTCTCTCTCTTTTTTTTTTTCCTGTGGCTTTAAAATATTTCATGATACGGACACAGGGAGCACAGGGAGGGGAACAACACACACTGGGGCCTATTGGGGGAGGGCAGTGGGGAGAGCATTAGGAAGAATAGCTAATAGATGCCGAGCTCAATACCTAGGTGATGGATTGATAGGTGCAGCAAACCACCGTGGCACACGTTTACCTAAGTAACAAACCTGCACATCCTGCACATGTACCCTGGAACTTAAAATAAAATAAAATAAAATTTAAAAAAGAACAAATGGAAAGCTGGATAATGCCACAAAAGGGTTAATGTTAGCAAGCTTGGGAGGGTAACATCATCATGTATTTTTCCATCTTAAGTAGCATAGCACTCCTAAATAAAACAAAATCATTTTGTAGAAAATAAAATACTTCATGACAGAAAATAATTTTTTTTTCCTAACTCTGGGGAATCCCTTTAATTAAACAAATTTGAGCAGCTTTGATTTTATAGAAAAATTGTGAAGATGATACAAAATTCCCATGTACCCCACACCCAGTTATTAATGTCTTCCATTAGTATTAATGTACCAATGTACACTGTAAATATCTTACATTAGTGTTAATGAACCAATATTGATACATTATTTTTAGCTAGAGTGCATAATTTATTCAAATTCCCTTATTTTTCACCTAATTGCTTTTTTGTTCCAGGATTCCCTCTAGGATACCAAATTAACCATGTTACATTAAGTTGTCATATCTTGTTAAGCAACTCTTGGCTATGACAATTTCTCACGCTTTCCTTGTTTTGGTGACCTTGGCAGTTTTGAGGAGCACTCATCACTTATTTTGTAGAATATCCCTTAATAGAATATTAAGAAGTAGAGTGAGAAATGTTATTTAATTAAGTAGTTTCTGAGGCTGCTTTAAAAAATACTAAAAGAACCAGATTCAAAATTCTTTTATTCAAGAACAAAATTTGTTCACTATAGCAGTATTACATTCAGAGACTGTAACATTTGCTGGTTACACAATTTTTGAAGTTTTAACCAAAAACTTTTTTTCAAAAAACAAAGACACTCTTTAATAATGAGAAACTAATAAACAACATTTAACCACAGATGTACTATTGCATTTCCTAATTTTAAAATACAATATTAAAAAAATTTAGTCTCCAATTATTTTTTCCTCTGGCTTAGCTCTCCATTTAAAAGGGTTTCTTTCCACTGGTGTGCAAATACTTCACAGTGTTTAGAGGACAGTGGTCTAGTGTCTTGCCCACAAAATTTGGAGTCTCTCAGATCCTGATACTACCTGTTGCTTCACTCTACGTAGTTGGATTTATTTTTAAATCTCTCTTCACATCCTTATTTCTCCACCTTTCATGTCAGGAAGTGGTGGTGATGGTGGTAAAATCCACCTCGCAGGACTGGTGGGAAGATGAAATGAAACTGTATCTGTACAGCAGCTAGCACGAAGGGAGATAGCCGCTGAAGTTCCCTTTGCCCTTCAAGCTTAAAGACTGAGTCCCCCCTACCTGATCCTCCACCCCACCTGCCCTTCCAGGGTCATTTGTAGTAGTCTGTCCTCCATTAAGCACAGGAATACTAATCCACCAACCTATTCTCTTTACTTTCCTTCTGTGTCCCCTTGTCAATTCCATACATTAGGTTTCAATTGCTTACATTTTGCTTCTTTCTGAATACTCCTACAAATCGTTTTTGTGGTTTCTAATTTACTGTTAAAAGTAACATTCTAGGCCGGGCGCGGTGGCTCAAGCCTGTAATCCCAGCACTTTGGGAGGCTGAGACGGGCAGATCACGAGGTCAGGAGATCGAGACCATCCTGGCTAACATTGTGAAACCCCGTCTCTACTAAAAAATACAAAAAAAAGAAAAACTAGCCGGGCGCGGTGGTGGGCGCCTGTAGTCCCAGCTACTCAGGAGGCTGAGGCAAGAGAATGGTGTAAACCCGGGAGGCGGAGCTTGCAGTGAGCTGAGATCCGGCCACTGCACTCCAGCCCGGGCGACAGAGCGAGACTCCGTCTCAAAAAAAAAAAAAAAAAAAAAAAAGTAACATTCTAAAAGGCAAAAATTCATCCAAGCATGGATCTCTATGCCCACAGCATTGTCAATGCCCCTCAGTCAGTGAGCACCAAGAACACACTTGTAGTGAAACAAGCTGTGTTTGCTACTCATTGCACCGAGGGTGAGCACACTGTCAGGGGCTGTGGGTACCTCAGTAAAACGGTGTTGAAAGAACCTATTATAGAACTTGGGCTTTAATCAGGTGATTTGGGGAAGGATCTAACGTAGTGGGTATTTGTTCTAGATTGGATGCTGTTAAAAAGCTGGGACTATGTTATGACTAGATAAAGAAATAGCAGTCATTCATTTAGCAAGATGTTCGGTATTTTGTGAGTTGGACAGCGACCTTGATTTTGCCTTTGCTGAGAACAAAGTACGAACTGACCTTGCATTGACTCAGGGTGACTTTGCGTTTGGTATTCTGTGAGATTGTTTATGTCTAATAAGAGAATAACGTGACTTAAGTGTGAGTACCAGGCCAGCTACAAAATGGAACAGGGTGTTCTTTTGTTTGTTTATTTTTCTCAGCATCAAGTGCATCACTCTGAACTTTGGTAGTCCACTGTTCTTTTTTGACATGCCAAGGAGCTATACTTCAAAAAATGTGTACTCTGTAGGGCTGAAGGCATGCACTGGTTGTTCAGTCAGAAATGGAAGCTAGTCCCTTTATCTTTGGGCAGCTTAGAAATGGCAGTGAAGACTTTTGAAGGCCATTGTGCTGAAAATCTTAATTACTTGCAAGTACCCACAAAAACACTGGGAATTTTATAACAGTAAGTTTGGGAAAGTCCACTGGAAAACCAAAATTACTAGAAAGAATAAATGAAAGCCTTGCCCGTGATATTTGCCACAAAAGACAATGTTTTCAGAATTAAATATTAGACAAATTGCCTTGTATCATTATGAATGTAGAATAACATATACCTGACATATATTATTAGACCATGTTTTCTCCCACTGGTGAATTCTTTTTTTTTTTTTTATTAGATGAGATGGTGGGAAACTTGTACAGCAGATGCTGGAAGACATGGCTGCCAGTCTCGGAAACTCTGGAAATGCAGTGGGAATCTGGTTTTTGGTGATAAACATATTTGTTTTGCAGGTTCTTGAGAGCGTAGCTCCTCCTCATTCGGTACTTTCTATGATTTAAGAGTACCATAGTATTTTGCCACATTATTTTTCCTCACTGATTATAAGCAGGTATAATGTCATCTAAATCTACTCTCTCAGCCATTAGCTGTAACACTTTTTTAGCACCTAACCTAATAACTTGATTTGAGTTTCATACATTGCAGGACGCTTTAATTAGTGTTTCTTAACAAATTTTCAATAATGAAATTTTACTTAAACTAACACAAGAAAACTCATAGTTGAAAATAAGATTCAATGTTATTTCATTTTTGCTGTGCAATTTAATATATTAAATTATTTTAACCTCCCCAAAATCTCTTCAGAAACAGACTGAGAATTTTCAAGGCATTCCAGAAAAATGTATCTTCCAATAAACTTAAGGGAATCTAGGAGTAAAAAGTAGGAAATCGAGATGTCTAAGCACTAGTTGGCAGACTTTGGCCACCTAATCATAGAATCCCCCAATAATTCTTAATTGTTCACACCAACTCCAGTGTTCCTCTCTGCTAAGTCTATAACCTGCACACTACATGTGCTTCTGTTTAACTATTCAGGGTTGAAGTTTTCTCTTGATAAAATATGTAATCTTATCAACACAGATACACACATTAGAGGACAGTCTCCTGACCATTGCTGGTAAAAATATATCAAAGATTTTTCTACCTTAGACTCTAACAACAGCATTCTGAAAGACCTCACTGCTGGAGAGGAGCGAATGGGGAAGAGAAACCATCAGCTAGATGGTCATTTGAGAGAACCTAGTACTTTGACCTTAAAAATGGGCCTGACAACCTACAGGATGGGAGAAAATTTTTACAATCTACTCATCTGACAAAGGGTTAATATCCAGAATCTACAAAGAACTCAAACAAATTTACAAGAAAAAAACAACCGCATCAAAAAGTAGGCGAAGAATATGAACAGACACTTCTCAAAAGAAGACATTTATGCAGCCAACAGACACATGAAAAAATGCTCATCATCACTGGCCATCAGAGAAATGCAAATCAAAACCACAGTGAGATACCATCTCACACCAGTTAGAATGGCAATCATTAAAAAGTCAGGAAACAGCAGGTGCTGGAGAGGATGTGGAGAAACAGGAACACTTTAACACTGTTGGTGGGACTGTAAACTAGTTCAACCATTGTGGAAAACAGTGTGGCGATTCCTCAAGGATCTAGAACTAGAAATATCATTTGACCCAGCCATCCCATTACTGGGTATATACCCAAAGGATTATAAGTCATGCTGCTATAAAGACACATGCACACGTATGTTTATTGTGGCACTATTCACAATAGCAAAGACTTGGAACCAACCCAAATGTCCATCAATGACAGACTGGATTAAGAAAATGTGGCACATATACACCATAGAATACTATGCAGCTGTAAAAAAGGATGAGTTCATGTCCTTTGTAGGGACATGGATGAAGCTGGAAACCATCATTCTCAGCAAACTATTGCAAGGACAAAAAAACCCAACACCACATGTTCTCACTCATAGGTGGAAACTGAACAATGAGAACACTTGGACACAGGAAGGGGAACATCACACACTGGGGCCTGTTGTGGGGTGGTGGGAAGGGGAAGGGATAGCATTAGGAGATATACCTAATGTAAATGTCGAGTTAATGGGTGCAGCACACCAACATGGCAAATGTGTATATATGTAACAAACCTGCACATTGTGCACATGTACCCTATAACTTAAGGTACAATAAAAAATAAATAAATAAATAAAAATGGGCCCAAATGAGCAGTACCACAAAGGTCCTGAGGCTGCCAAAATTGGACGAGATACAGGGTTCTACAAGCCAGGCCAGGAAGAAATCAAAGATCCTGAGAGCATAAAATATCAGTGCCCACTACTGGACACTACAGCAAGGCTGCTAGTGTGAACTGGTGGGGATGTCAGCCTGGAGCAAAAGATGGACAGGCTGACGTTCACCAGTGGCTGGGATCAATGCTAGCAACTGGCTATTGTTATTGTAGAAGAATTGAAGAAAAAAAAAGGGGGGTCAGGGCTGAGAAAAGGTGTCTCCAGAGCTGAATTCTTCTGGGCTGAAAGATACTATTACCATCCTATTTTGTAAATACAGTTTTATGGGAATACAGTCACACCCCTTCATTTTCTATGGTCTTTGGCTGCTTCTGTGCTCCAATGACAGACTGTATGACCCTTTCTGTCTCCCGTACCTAAAATATTCACTATATAGCTCTTTGCAGAAAATGTCAACCCTGTACTGTGAGATCAGTTCAGGGCAGCCTGAGGCCCAGGAAGAAATCTCTGAGGTCCTGATTTACCTACCCTAAAAATTGTGTGGAGCACCAGCCCTCCAACCAGCCCTACCCTCATGGAACTTACAATGTGGCAGGGAAGACAGACAATATCTGGGAAATTAGGCATCAAGCAGGATGGCAGTGAGGAAAGGGGAAATACAGGCATCTCCTGGGTCCTCGTGCAGAGGAGCTGCCTTGTCTAGAGAGCTATAGAAGGCTCTGGAGCAAGTGCTTAGCATGAGACATTGAAGATGAGAGCAAGTTTGCCATGGGAAGAGGAGAGGGAAGAGCAGTCCAGGCAGGGAAGGACACATGCAAAGGCCCAGATGCAAGAGACAGGGCAGCCGGGTCCAAGGCTGAAGGAGCCCAGTGAATCTTGGGGAGGCGGATGGGCAACTTGGGAGGATGTGGCTGGTTGATCCTTTGGGGCCTCATGATCCTTACCACTGAGAACTTGGGACCTTATCCAAAAGGCCATGGGAAGCTGATGAAGTCTTTAGGTAAGAAAAGATTATGATCAAACTTATACTTTAAATAGTTCCCCTGATAAGGCTTGGGACTTGGAGCCCACACCCAGAGAGGTTAGGAAATCGGTTTGAGAAGAATAGAAATCCCACCAGACCAAGAGGCAGGGGTGGCTCTGTCTGTGTTCTAGGGTTTTTCATTTTCTCTGCAGAGATTTGTTCCACTTTCCATTTAATTTTCACCCAAATGCTATTTTTTGAAACATGTTGACCTTTTCTAGACTTAATTAAGGAGGAAGAGTTTTTTCCACATTCAGATCAAGATGGTAGGAAGAATCTGAATGCTCTCAAAGCCATTGGGGAGCTGAGGACAGTAAGGGGAACCAGGCCAGGCCTGGGAGTGGAGAGCACCTCCCCCCACCATGCCCCACATCACACTGAATAGTCTGATCATGCAAGGGTCCCTCTGTGGCTTTTCTCTTGTGAAGTCTTGCCCTCAGTAAAGCCTTTCAAGACTCCAGCCCCACAAACTCTCCCTTCACAGAGCTGCTCTGAGAGAACAGAATTGCCCCTGCTCCTCTTCAATTTGGATGTCTTTTCTAAGCTACAGTTTTCTTTTCTTTTTTTTTTTTTTAAAAAAAACCCTTAAAACATCTTTCACTGCTGACATTTAAAAATGTAGGTAGGACACCTTTGTTATTATCAGCTCAGCAAACGATTTCTTTATCTGAAAGATCATTAAAGGAGGAAAGAAACATTAATATACGCTAAGAAACAAGGAAAATAGAAAAGCATTATTTTCCAGATAAGCTCACTGTGGGTTGATGCTGTGTGTCAACACTGTGGGACACCCTGTCTGGGGATAGACTAAAATGAGGCCCTTCCAGCCCTGAGGGCTATGGCTGATAGAGAAGGGAAATAAATACACGTGATCCCATTGGCCACATAAGTCCTTTTTTCAGAGGCACCACTGAGGTAGAGGACTAAAGAATTGCTTAGGAAAAAAATAGAATGTAACAACAAAGTTAACTGCCACAGCGATTCTTTGTCTCTAAATGTACAGTTCTTTCCTCTTGACCAAGCAAAGCATAACTCCAGTATTTGATTTCTGCAATGAAACTTGGGCATTTTATGGCAATTGTAGCATTTTAAAACCACAAAATGGGCATTTTTCCCCCTAAATAGCTTCTTAATCAATTTTTAGGAGTCATCCACTAATATTTGTCACCATTATTCTTGGTACTAGGAGAAGAAAATTATTCAAGGGGCTTGCAATCTAGAGTGGGGAGGAGTGTAAACAGAAGCTCCCAGACAGGGAAACGGAGGCTTCAATCAGAGGCAATCACAGTGTTACAGAGCACAGCAGGGAGAACCAAGGTGAGGGGGTAAGCAGTGAGGGGACGTGGTTGCCCATAGAAAAGAACTTCTGTTAAACAAGAGCTCGTAAATAAGTTATCACTTCAAATATTTAATAATAACCACTACTAGATCAGAATATTAAAGTTTTAGGTTATAACCACTATAATTTGTCTCTAACATCTCTAAAAAGCTATTCCCCCTCAAAAATGTTGACCAATACTGTCTTTTATTCTGTGTGTGATGTGTAAATAATATTTGATCTCTGTGCTCAAGTCATTAGCGATATGTGATTCCCACTGGCTTGGGTAACCTAAAAGCTGAAATTAAGTCCTAGAAACCAACTTTCTCCCCTCTAAACATGCATCCACAGCTAATTTTTCTTCAGTACTTATATTTTTGAAAACCGGGAGAATGAGGAAATGAGTACGGTGTTGGAGAAAAGATAAAGTCGGTGTCGTTCTGTATCAAACCAGCTTTCAAGGGTAGAATTTGTGATCATTGAATTTGTGATTATCAGAGCAAACAGAATTGTGCTTTCATAACGCCAAGTTAAAAAAGAAGCCCACTGGTATTTTTACTTTGAGCAGATTATTCAATCTATTTGGTCATTTGTACCGCACACCCATGTACACCACACACACACTCTCTCTCACACACACACACTCTCTCTCTCACTCTCTCTCTCAAGAGATTGATGCATGAACTAGCATTACTATAAAGAAGACAGCAACCAAGAGTCATCTGTATTGTGTACAATGTTATGAAATAATTAATGCATCCTGAAAGTTTCTATCCAAGTATTGTAGCGTTATTTACACAGGACAAGAGACCAATCTTTAATAAATCAGAAACACTACACCCCACAAAGTGAGAGTTAAAGGGAAGAGGGAATGAATTTGCAGAGACAAGTATAAGTTACTTACCCGTGAACGTGAATTGGAGGAAGCCAGAGGAAATAATGGACTCCACTGTGGAGAGTCAAAAGGTTTCACAACCTTTTCCAACCTCAGTTTTCATCATTCTAAAGCACTGAACAGAATTCAAGCCTTTTCGAGAACATTATCTATTTGCCTAAGGGTCAATGTCCCTGAGGGCAGCCTAAGCACAGTTCAGTGACATATGAGAAATATACTCAGAGCAATAACCCCAAACACAGAGTGTGCTTGGGAAACCCTCTGAGGGTGTCAACAGGCCTTGGAAAGTGCTGATTCACCTTTGAAGGAGAGGCAAATTGAGCAGAGTGGGCTCAGCAAGAAGCCTGGAATTCGGGCTATCCCGACCCTTATTTTTTACAGGCCTGTAGTTGTGAAAACTTACTTAAAAACATAACAAGACAAAAAAAAAAAAATACCTTTAAACTTTCCCCCTCAATATAAAAGATTACTCTTGGAAAAATCCCTGGTTGCAGGCTCCAGATGCTCCTGGCCCAGCCATAGAGTTTTGTGGAGACAAATACCCTAAAAGAACATCTGAAACAGCCTTGCACAAAAGTCTGAGTGCATAGACAACTCTTGCACCCTGGCATGAACGGTCATTAACCTCACGCTTGGCACACCAGACGAAGCTCTGTATAAGCAAAGATGAACGATTTTTTAAAGGTTCAAATGAACAGAATCTCAAGTCAAATAAGCACATGGAGCTCCTCCAATATATTTGTGCTGCCTCTTCCTCTCCCTTCTTGTGAATCTTTCCATTTTTCCTACAATGTTCTTATTTTTTCTCCTTTGCCTGAGCTTACTCTTTCCTAAATGCATCTCACTCCAGCCTTCAGCAATGAATAATAATAGGCAACATTGGTCAAGACTCTTGTTTGGGTGCCTGGCCCACTTCAAAAATGTTATTTGTATCACCTCATTTTGGTAGCCCTAGGAGTTGGGTGCTATCATGTCATTTCTATTTTATAGTTGGGAAAACTGAAGCACAGAGAGGTTAAATAATCCACCCAAGGTGTAATAACTAGTAGATGTGAAGCCACAAGCCAGTCTGTGCTAACCTTCTTCCACTCTGTGCTCTGAAATGCAATTGATGGACCAGTGCTTCTCAATTAGCAGAAATTAAACTGTAAGATCAAATTTTCTCAATTTTAGGTTTCTCTGTCATAAATTTTTCATTAAAATTCAGCATCCACCATTTTTTTCTCTACTGGAATTTATGTATAAGACGGTTTATGACTTAGCCCATAAACCTGCATGGTTTATGACTTAGCCCACAAAACCCAAAATTATGACATATAATTTTATATGGTATTATATTTATATGTTCAAATCTCAATATATCAAAGTCATCAAAGAGAAGCAAGATTTCTAGATGTTTCCTCTATCCAAACTGGATGGGTTGCCTTCTGAGGTGACGCAAATGTAGTAATATCGGATTTGGCACCAATTAGGACCCAGGAAAAAGAATTTTGCTTCACACAAAACCAAAAAGGCAACACAGCTATGTGGCTGTAGCTTTGATTGGGAAAAGATTCACGATACAGTTTTGCTACCTTTGCTGTGCTGAAGTTATTGACAACAGTCAAAGGGTAAAAATGCCCACAAGAGAAAACTGTCAACTCAGGACCAGAGCTGATCTGCTCACAGGTCCAAGGGTCCTAAGACTTTCCTTCTGGTGGCATGAAGATCCAAGGGAAGACAAAAGCAGAGAGTTTTAGAGCTAGAAACAACGTTGTATATATTGATATATCATCCAACAACCTCATCTTCTAGATGAGAAAAGTGAAGACAGAGTGGCCATCTGTCCAGGGCCCTGGAGAGTTTAGGGTGTCTTCCTCTGCACCCTCATGCTGGCCCCTAGACACATCTGGGCAGTGTGAGTACTGAGCTGATCGTGCTTAATTCACTTCAGCTGTAGGCTTGTCTTCTTTATGCTTCATGGTGTGAAAATAGGTAGGGTTGTGGTCCCTACAGTCATCCAATTAAAATACCAGCTCTTTTTGAATGTTTATGTGCCAAACACGGTTCTCAGTTCTGGGATTCAGGAATGAATGAAACAGACGAGAATCCCTGCCTTAGGAATCTTATATTCTGGGGGCGGGGAGGGGACAGTATAGACAGGAGACAAAGAAGTAACACACACAATACATCAGATAGTGTAAATGGTATGGAGAAAAGCGTTGCAGGAAAGGGATATGATAGGGAGTGTGTGTGTGTGTGTGTGTGAGAGAGAGAGAGAGAGTGTGTGTGTGTGTATATGTATATGTGTCAGTAAGAGTGTGAGGGGAGAAGGATGTTGCCATTTTTAACTGGGTGTTATAGAGGCCCACTGAGATGGTGACATATGAGGAATGACCTGAGGGCAGTAAAGGAACAAGTACGTGGGTATCTGGGGAAACCGCATGGGCAAAGCTCTATGCAGGAGCATGCCTGGTGTGTGTAAGGAAGCTGAACCTGGAGTGGAGTAAGCAAGACTGAAGTCAGTTGGGGATTATGTCAGAGTGGTGGGAATCAGGGAGTGCCATGAGCTCACAGGGCAGTGGCTCTGAAAGCGTGACGACTGGCCCAGCAGCAGCCTCCTCATTACCCAGTAGGAATGTACCTTCTTGGTCCTTTCCTGAGACCTACTGAATCAGAAACTCTGGGAGTGGGGCCCGATGAGCTGAAGCTTGAGAACCACTCCTGTAGAGCCTTGGAGGTCACTATGGACCAATTTGGAACCTGCTTCAAAACCATAGCAAAAATGTCTCAGAGAAAGCTCTAAACCACAATGGTAGAATTCAGCCAATAGCTGTTTAAAAAATATATTGAGGATTGCACTATGGAAGAGATAAAAGAAGTTGCCATCACTTTACTCCTTGAATCATTCAAAAACTAATGATTGAGGATCTTTTTATAAGACACTATGTCAAATGTTATGCTGGCTACCAAGTTGTACACATTACAGTTAGTGTCCTTGAGAAAGTTTAAACCTTAAAAGGATAATAAAGCTTAGCATATAAAACAAGTAAGAATAAAAAAGAACAACAGCAACTGTTATAATGTTTGATGCAGACCTTAAGTATTTAAAAAGTGACCCATCAGTATGGATTCTCAAAGAAAGAAGGACTTGAGTTATATCTCAAAGTATGAGAGGCACCAGGTCATAAATACAGCATGAGTGCACACAGGCAACATTGAAAGGACCAAGATGGCTGCTGAGAGAAGAGGCAAACAGTGGCTTGTAAATTTGATTAAGTAGGTGAAGAAAGACAAAGAAGGGCTTTCAATGCCAGTAGGATGAGTCGCATGCAGTCTAAGATAAGAACTTCTGTTCACGGCCAGCCAGGGCCAGTGTTTACAAAGCTGAGCCACAAGAAGGATGGGTTAGGCAGGAAGTCTTGCACACCAATCACAGAAGCTGGTTATTACCACCCTGAAAATCAATATAAATTGTGTAAAGTTGGCCGGGCGCGGTGGCTCAAGCCTGTAATCCCAGCACTTTGGGAGGCCGAGACGGGTGGATCACGAGGTCAGGAGATCGAGACCATCCTGGCTAACACGGTGAAACCCTGTCTCTACTAAAAAAACACAAAAAACTAGCCGGGCAAGGTGGCGGGCGCCTGTAGTCCCAGCTACTCGGGAGGCTGAGGCAGGAGAATGGCGTGAACCCGGGAGGCGGAGCTTGCAGTGAGCTGAGATCTGGCCACTGCACTCCAGCCTGGGCGACAGAGCGAGACTCTGTCTCAAAAAAAATAAATAAATAAATAAATTGTGTAAAGTCAGCATGAGTCAGTTAACAATATAATTGGCTATTTTTTTGTGTGGCATAGAGACTAGCAGAGAGAAAAATGTCTAGAATAGAGCTTTCTTAGGTAGCTCATGTGTTTTTAAAGCAAGCTGTGTGGAAGAACACAATTTCTGTAGTTTAGTTGACTGCAGAGGGAGGCAGAATGGTATAGTGAAAAGAGCACAGGCTTATGAAGTCACAAAGAACTGGTTTTAGATCCTGGTTTTGCCACTTGCTTGTTGGGTGATTTGGTTAAGGTAGTGATACTTACTAATTATTTCTCCTCATGTGAAGTCCAGTAGGCCTTGAATAAGGGGAAATTGGTGTTGAGCAAAGGTGCTCTGCTCCATGCAGTCATTCAGAGACCCAGGCTGACAGAAGCTCTACCATCCTCAACATGTCGCTTTTAAGGTCTCCTTGGACATGGACATCTATCCATCACACAGGGAAGAGAAAATATGGAGCATTTTGTATGGACAGTTCCTATGGGCCAATCCTGGAAGTGGCATCCGTTACTTCTGCTCAGATTCCATTGGAGAGGACAGTGCCACATAGCCATACCTAACTTCAAGACAGACTGGAAGATAAGGTCAGGCTGTGTGTCTAGGAGGATTAGTTAAAAGTTAACCAATCTTAAGAGATGGTCTTTGAAATCACAAAGGTTTGTGTTCACTTACTAGCTATCTAACTTCGGACAAGTTACTTAATTTCCACTAGCCTCAGTTTCTTCATCTGTAAAATGGGAGTGAGAATACCACCTGCACAGGGTGATGAGGACTGCCTGAACTTCCCTGTGCCATAGATTCCGGGCAAGTATGCTGCTAGTGGAAAAGCGTTTTAGAAGTGGAGGCAATGCAGGTTCTCCTCCAGCATGAATGCCACCTACTGGTTGATCTGACTCCCAGGGATTATGCTGTAAGATTAGAATATTTTAGTTTTGAGTCTGAGATTTCAGTCTATCTGGAAGGCATGTGGATGTGCATCCCAGACCTAATATCCCTCAAACACAGATTAGGCCCTCCTTAATCACATCCCACAGTCATGAGTCTGGCTGAATCTGCCCTGAAAACAGAAACATGTTTAAGATTTGTAAAATAAACTTTCTCAATCTCATTCTTTAGGTCAAGGAGTTCCCATGATGCTGGATAAGGCATCAATAGTCCTGAAGTAGAAGCCTATCCCAATAAGTCAATCATATTCCAAAAAAAATATTTAGTTCATGATTGTGCAGGGATGTTCTATATTAGTGTAGTAGGATAACACTGTGAACCAATTGCCCACGCATTTTTCCTCTTCTACTTTCTTTTATCCTGGGGCTCCTCCTCCAAGTAGCCATGTAATTGAATTGTGCACATTTTTTTTACCTACCAAAATCAGTATATTCCTAATTTTGTCATGTAGACATGTAAAAAAGGACTGGAAGAAGTACAATATAAAAGTGATTATCTGTAGGTTATGCAAATGTGAATGAGGGTGGTTTTCATTTTCTTCCTCATGCTTTTCTGCATCTTTTAAATTATATACAATAAGGGTAAACTATTTTTTAAATATATGTTATTAAATAAAAAAAATGAATATGACAAAGGAAATAATAACACATAATAAAATTTTATTAATGATTTTTAAAAATACATAGAGAGTCTAGCTATGTGGGTGTTCTCCAAATATTAGTTGTAGTTCAGTCATTGCTTTTTTTCTGGGAAAACTCTGACTTCTGCAGAAGGGATGGGGCCCTCATCTGGACATCACAAGCAAAGTTTCTGTGGATTCAAAGCCCATTAAAAACTTGGTTTATCCTAACACAGACCAGCCCCGTGTCGTGGTACCTGAAGCTCCTGTTCAGTGGTGTGCCCTGAATGTCCTGAACCTGGAGGTAGATCTACCCTATCCCAGCTCTCTGCCTCATTTGGCTCTCCCAAAAGCTGGCTCTCACTGATCGCCTTTGGCTCAGTGCCTAGTCTGCCCCACCTCCACATCAACTCTGGGTGGGGCTCCTGGAATTCCTTCAGGCCTCACTTGTGGGCTATTTAGAGTAAAATACTGGGCACATACAACACTTCATTATGGTCTTCAAACCATGCTTCCTTTAAGATGATCTTAAGGACAAAAGTCAGAAATAGTGAGTTGAGTAAGTCCAATGTATTAGTAGATGTTTTATGCTCCCTCTGTAGAATTAATAACACCACATAAGACTAATTACAATCCTAGCATGTTGTCATTTACAATTATCTAAATGAAATACATTGATCTCCACAGCACTCAGTACTTGGTTAGAATTTATATTTTTGTTTCTCGCTCTAATGAGGAAAACCAGCACAAAAATATGGACTTCATTCATAAGCAAATCTTTTCTGATGTTTTTGAGTGTGGTAGTTCTTGTCTTTCCCTGAAGGCTCATTATTGTGCATAAAGTTATAAAAATTATAAGGGTACATTTGTAATGGCCGAATGAAAAGAAATCGGTGAAATAAACAAAGAGGAGGAATCAGAGAGAATTCTGCTACAGAACAAAAGTCAATTTTAAGTAATTGTGCCTGCAGTGTTGAATATTCATTTGAACTGTAGAATTTATCACTGGCAAGGGGCAAGTCTGCCTGGGGGTATGGGTACATTGGGTTTTCATGTCTTGGCTTATCCAGGACACCTCCCTTCTTAAAGTCATGTCTCAGTCTTGGAAGCTATTCCTTTATTGAGGTGGAAGAGGAGGTGATAAGAAGTGGGTGCTTGTTAATAGTCAAGCATAGATCACAGTGATCTATGCCAAGTGGTTATAAATAAGCTGTGGGTGGTGCCTACTACTCCCTAGCTTAAAGCAAGGCAATTCATACTCAATGCAACATGCTTAGGTAATAAGAAACTAGTTTTACCAAATTAGTCAACACATCTTTGGACAGCAATCCAGTTGCCTCATGAAATCAAGATTCAGTTCTCTATATGAGCTTTTCAATCTAGAAAAATGTTGTTATAAACGTTGCTAAACTAATATTTTTATCTTTGAAGGGGAAAAAAGGAAGGCAGACATATTATTTTTATTGTTATGTTTCATATGGCTGTTCAGAGCTTTCCAGTTCCACCCTTACTGACCCTGGGTGACTCCTTACGACTCCAGGAAACTTAGGTTGTGAAATGCTGCTCTGAAGCCATAAGCTATCTAGAACTGAGTCACTAATTCATTGCTTCTCACTGACTAGACACACATTTGGGGGTCACAATTTTAAAAAGCAATGATTAAGAGCAGTTAACTACAAGGACCCTGAGCTTGGGCACCAAACCTCAAACTGAAGTAGGACAAAATGAAGGACTTGCATCCAAGTCTAACCTGCATCTAACTCTGCTGGAAAGGTTGACGTGGCTGCCATAACACTAGGGACCCTCTCCCAATTCAGCCCAGGGGTTTCAGCAGACCCTGTGTCAGAGTCTACACTTATCTCTCCCAGGATGCAGCCAGGCATCTTTACCTTTAGACCACAGCCCTCTCCACAGTAGTTAATTTGCCACGTACTCTCAGGACTCTTCATTGGATGTGGAAGGGTGGTTGCCTGCATTCTCAGGCATTCATTTCAGCACCCCGCATGTGACTTAGGAACACGTGCTAATGGCAGTCACTAGATTATTTTTCTTCTTGAGTGTTGTACATGTCTTTATTTTGAGTATACCTCGTAGTAGTGTGTGTGTGGATTATAGGTATAGATATAGATAGATATGCCAAGAAAAAGCAAAACTCACAATGTTATCATATTCTAAGTACTAGTAGTTTCCTTCAAGGAATTTTATCTGAAGCCATGAGCTATCTAGACCTGGGTCACTAATTCATTGCTTGTCACTGACACTTGTTTAGGCAAACATTTGGGGGTCACAATTTTAAAAAACAATGATTAAGAGCAGTTAACTACAGGGACCTTGAGCTTGAGCACCAAACCTCAAACTGACGTAGGACAAAATGGCTCTAGGTTAGTGCTTTATACATAGTAACTTATTTATTCTCTTCAAGATAATAACTCATCTCTCCAGTTAATGAGAAAACTGAGATTCAGAGGTTAAATAATTTACTTGTCCAAAGATGCACGTGTGATAAATAGGATTTAAGCCCAAGTCCAGAGGGCTCCAAACATATACCAAGTTGTTTGGAGTTGCCAAGTTGCTCCTTAAAGACCTTTGCCAATTGCCTAACTCTATCTTGTCTGGCAGTCACTATTTGATGTTAGTACTTTCTTCCTTACTAACAAAACCCTAAGTTTGGAAAGAAACACATTCAGGGAAGGTGAGCTCCAGGCCTAGCCCCAGCTCCAAAGTCTAAATCAGTCATGGTCATTCTATTTCCCTACTCCTTTGATAGAATGGAGTTAGACATGTGACCCAGTTCTGTTCAGTGAAATATAAGAAGAAAATCTGCTAAGGGCTTTCTGGGAAATTTTTTTTCTGATGAAAAGATGGGAGTTTTAACAAGAGAAGTTATTTTGCCCTTAGATTTTTTTTTTTCTGTTTTCAACACTCATGTATGAAAATGTGATATCAAGAGATGCAGCAGTCATTTGGTGATCATGAGGTGATGTACCAATAATGAAGAGCCACATGCTGAGAATGGCAGGATGGAGAGAAAGAACCTGAGCCTTGGTGGTGTGACTGAACCACTGAACAAACCCTCTAACCAAAGACCTCCAGGTTTTATGTAATGCAAAATCATTAAGTCATCATTACTGAGATGCTCTTTTATATGCCAATTGATATCTCTTACATTTCTAGATAGCTTCAGAAATTAAATTGCATCATTACTTTGCAAAGAGTTATAGGCAAACACACATATACACACAATTTCATATATTCTGAAGATTTTATTATAGGGAATTGAGAAAATGACACAAGAAAGAAAAAAAAAGGAAGTACTGCTAAGAAAACTGAGAAAAGGAAAGAAGAGTACAGCTAAGTGATTCTTCAATGACTCATCTCAAATCTTCATTCCAATGACTTCTCAAGGCTTCTCTGAGTGATCCCTCACCCAAGTGATTATTGACTTCCCTCTCCTCCCTCACCCCAGATTTCTCATGTGTCACTGCCAACTCAAATTCATGGCTAAAGCACTAATCTCTTTCCACACCTCTGCTTCCTGGAACCCTTTGTTATTATCAGCCTCATATCTATGCCCAATTCAGCCAGCCATTGGAGTGATGAACTTTCCATCCTAGAACCACAGTCCAATTTGCCTGTCACCTCACTGAAAAGGCTCTGGTGCTCTGGCAAACACTGCTGTGAGTTTCCTGAAACCTACTTTGTTTTTTTTAAAACTTTTATTTTAGGCTCAGGAGTACATGTGCAGGCTTGTTATATAGGTAAACTCCTGGCACAAGGGTTTGATGTACAGATTATTTCATGACCCAGGTACTAAGCCTAGTAACTCAGTTAATTTTTCTGCTCCTCTCCCTCCTCCCATCCTCTACCCTCCAATAGGCCCCCAGTGTCTGTTGTTCCCCTCTTTGTGTACATGCGTTCTCATAATTTAGTTCACACTTATTGGAAACCTCCTTTGGCCATACTTTGACACTGTCAGGATAGGTGGGATCCTCCAATTCCTGCTGAGATCACTCCAGATACTTAGAGCCCGAATAAGATAATCAATAGTGCTTTCAATAGCTTATAGTTTAAAAAGCTGTGCTGAATGTTTTGCAGGCCACTGAGGTGTGGACATGTTTTATATCAGTGAGATCACAGGTGAGCAGGCTGTTATTGGCTATACTGTTCGAAAATCAGCCTTTAACATCTGATTATATTTGGTTTCTTATTTGAGTGTCCTTGGACCATGTGTGCCCAGACTGCTATGGGAGTAAAATACGATAATGTATAATTTTTCTATACCTTCTTCATGCATAAAATCCCATTAGCATTGCTGATTTTTCCCACTATACCTGAAATTCCCAAACATTCAACTTTAAATTTTTGACTTTAAAATACTGGTAAAATTCACAGCAATATAAGTTTGACATCCTTCCTCATAATTTCCAATGCTGCTGCTTTTTTTCTTTTCTTTTCTTTTCTTTTTTTTTTTTTTTTTTTGAGACAAGGGTCTCACTCTGTCACCCAGGCTGGAGTGCAGTGGCCCAATCTCTGCTCACTGCAGCCTTGACCTCCAAGGCTCAACCGATCCTCCCACCTCAGTCTCCCGAGTAGCTGGGACTACAGGCATGCACCACCACACCTGGCTAATTTTTACATTTTTTTGTAGAGATGGGGTTTTGCCATGTTGCCCAGGCTGGCCTCAAACTCCTGGGCTCGAGCAATCCACCCACCCTGGCCTTCCAAAGAACTGGGATTACAGGAGTGAGCCACTGTGTCTGACGCAATGTTGGTTCTTAATTATCATCTTTTAAGTCTCTAAGCCCCTAAACTCCTTACAGCTTTCAACTCTTGAGACTCACTTCCTCTTTTCTTTCACACTTCCACTGTCTTGACATTTTTTATTTCTACTTGCAAGGGCCTGCAGCTGTGTTTTTTAATTTTTTTTAAAATCAGTAAGTCTGGTGATAATGAGGAATGGGGAATCAAGGATGACCCCAAAATTCCCACAGAAGCACTGGATGGGTAGAAGTGTTATTTAGTAAGATAGGAAAGAACTAAGAAAAAAAATTGCAAAAGTAAAACTAAGTGTTCAGTTTTAAAATTTGTTTATTTTAAGATAGTATGAGATATCTAAGCAGAAATGTAGTATAGCAATTGGGTCTGGAACTCAACAAGTAACAGTAGACTGGGGATATCAATTTTGGAGTCATTGGGGTATCTACAGTATTTATAGGCTTAGAATATAATATCTCCTAGGAGAGTATAGAATGAGAAGAAATTCTAAAATTGATCCCTGAAGGACTCCACCATTTAGGACTGGGCCAAAGAAGGGGGAATCAGTGAAAAAGATTAAAAAATGGGCTTATAGAAAAGTAGAATAAAAACCAGAAGAGCTTCTAGTAATTAATTCTGGAAGGTAAGTTTTTCAGATAGTTCATCTTTTCAGCATATCTGAGAGCCAGACATTGAGCCAGAAAAAAAACCTCACCATTATTCTCTACAATCATCAAAGAAGAAACTATACTAGAAGAAATTAAACTAAATTAGTAGTTTTGGATCGATCTGGTATCCAATTGAAGACACAGAAAAGGGATTCAAACATCACTGAAGTGGCTTGGTAACATCATGAAGATGGCAGAGTAGGGATCTTCAGGGGCCTGTGCCTCCCCAGAAAAACAAAAATACAGGAAAAACTGTCAAGATCATCCTTATTGGAACTGTGGAAGACAGGAAAAAGGTTTACAGCAACCAAGAGAACGTGTAACCAAAGAAAGGCCACTAAGACATAGTAAGAGAGCTTTGTGGCATTTTAACTTACCCTTTCCCCACCCACCTCCTTGGCCTGATGGTAATCTTGAAGATGGCAGCCTGAATCCCCAGTATAAATATCTGGTCCTGGAGGAAGTAGAGAAAACCTTTTTTCCCAAGAAATCACATTTGTTTTGATCCAACTTTGGGTTTCCTGAAGAACTGACACAATGGACCTGCCTTTGTATTGCCTAACTTGGAACTCTCTCAGAGTGGAAGACATTCCTCAAAAACACTGAAAGATAAATGAACAAGCAGCTACCACCTGAGACAAAAATCAAGCATTGAGGCAAACAATAGATATAACTAAAGCTGGGTAGGAAAAGCTGGGGAGTGAGACTCTTTGGGGAACAAGAGATTTGAAATGCTTCTTTGAGCACTAGGCAATCTAGAAAATCACATGTATACCCAAGGCAAGATGAATGCACAGAAAAGACCATATGTTTTCACTTCTAGCTGATCCTGTGGTTTAGCATAAGCAAGAAATAAACACTAACTCATAGTTTTAAATAGCCTGGCTAAGTATTCAGGAGTGTCCAACACAGCCAATCAGGAAAAATCTGCAGATTAATTTCTTTTTTTTTTTTTTTGGCTCCAGGCATCTAGGTAAATCTTGGTCAAACAGCTGGCTGACTATTAAGCTGAGAAAAAAACAGAGACTTCAGAGATCAACAAAGAAGACACCGGCAAAATAGCTTAGGAAAGTCACTAAACAAAAAAAACTACTACCCTCAACAAGAAAGATAAAAAATTTCTACACTGAGAAGACAGTATAATTTTCAAAGTTATCAAATTATAATGTTTAAAGTATCCAATTTTCAACTAAAAACTACAAAGTATGCATGTAATAAGAAAATATGATCCAGTCTAAGGAAAAAAGAAATTAACAGAATCTGTCCTTGAGGAAACCCAGACATTGGGTTTACTAGATAAAATCTTTAAATCAACTGTCTGTAAAGTGCTTAAGAGCTAAAGAAAGCCATAAACAAAAAAATAGAAGGAAACCGAAAGAACAATGTCTCAGCAAATGATATCAATTAAAAGAAGAAATTATAAAAACAAACCAAATAGAAATTTTGGAGCTGAAAAGCTTAAATAACAGAAATAAAAAGTCATCATGACAGTATATTTGAGCTCTCAGAAGAATCAGCAAACTTGAACATAAGTCAAATTGAAATTATTTACTTAGGCCAGGTGCAGTAGCTCACACCTGCAATCCCAGCACTTTGGGAGGTTGGGGTGGGAGAATTACTTGAAGCCAAGAGTTAAAGACCAGCATGGACAACGTAGCAAGACCCTGTCTTTATAGAAAAAGAAAAAGAAAAAAATACACTTTCAGGAGCATTAAAAAAGGGTGAATAGAAATGAACAGAGTCTAAGAGACATGTGAGACACCATCAAATATACCAATATGCACATAAAGGGAGTTTCAGGAGAAAAGAAAAAGGGGCAGAAAGAATATTTGAAAATATAATGGCTGAAAACTTTCCAATTTTGAAGAACAATGTGAATCTACACATCCAAGAAGTTCAACCAACTCTTAGAAAAATAAATGTAAAGAGGTTCCAAACCAAGACACACTATAATCATACAAGCGTTGGAAGACAAAGACGAAGACAGAATCTTGAAAGTACCAAGAGAGATATGATTCATTGTATACAAGGAATCTCAATCAGATTAACAGCTGACTTCTCAGCAGAAACCATGAAGGCCAGAACGTAGTGAAATGACATTTAAAGTGCTGATAAAAAAAAAAACAAACAAACAAAAAACCTATGAACAAAGAATGCTATACCTAGCAAAACTATCATTCAAAAATGAAGACAAAATTAAGCTATGCCATGAGAAATGAAAGCTGATCAAGTTTGTTGCTAGAAGAATTGTCCTACATAAATGCCCAGGACTAAATGGCTTCACTGGTGAATGCTATTAAACATTTAAAGAATTATAACAATCTTTCTCAGTTTCTTTCTGAAAAGGAAAAGAGAGAAGAGTACTCCCTAATTCATTCTATGAGGTCAGTATTGCCCTGATACCAAAGCCATTTCCTTAGGAAGATGAAAGCAAAAATTTCCAATAAAAGGCAAAAAACTGAAATCAGCAGCATGTTAAAAGGCTTAAATATCACGATTAACAGAGTTTTATCCCAGGAATGCAAGGGTGGTTCAATATACAAAAATCAATCAATGTAGTTGATATGGTTTGGCTGTGTCCCCACACAAATCTAAAATTGAATTGTATCTCCCAGAATTCCCACATGTTGTGGGGGGAACCCAGGAGGAGGTAATTGAAACATGGGGCCTACTCTTTCCTATGCTATTCTCATGATAGTGAATAAGTCTCATGAGATCTGATGGGTTTATCAAGGGTTTCCACTTTTGCTTCTTCGTCATTTTTTCTCTTGCAGCCACCATATAAGAAGTGCCTTTTGCCTCCCACCATGATTCTGAGGCCTCCCCAGCCATGTGGAACTGTAAGTCAAATTAAATCTCTTTTTTTTCCCAGTCTCAGGTATGTCTTTATCAGCAGCATGAAAACAGACCAATACAGCAAATTCATACCAAGAGTGGGGTGTTGCTGAAAAGATACCCAAAAATGTGGAAGCAACTTTGGAATTGGGTAACAGGCAGTGGTTGTAATGGTTTGGAAGGCTCAGAAGAAGACAGGAAAATGTGGGAAAGTTTGGAACTTCGTAGAGACTTGTCGAATGGCTTTTCCCAAAATGGTGACAGTCATATGAACAATAAGGTCCAGGCTGAGGTGATCTCAGATGGAGATGAGGAACTTGTTGGGAACTGGAGCAAAGGTGACTCTTGTTATGTTTTAGCAAAGAGACTGGTGGCATTTACCCCTGCCCTAGAGATTTGTGAAACTTTGAACTTGAGAGAGATGATTTAGGGTAGCTGGAAGAAGAAATTTCTAAGCAGCAAAGCATTCAATAGGTGACTTGGATGTTGTTAAAGGCATTCAGTTTTATAAGAGAAGCAGAGCATCAAAGTTTGGAAAATTTGCATCCTGACTATGCGATAGAAAAGAAAAAACCCATTTTCTGAGGAGAAATTCAAGCCAGCTGCAGAAATTTGCATAAGTAGCAAGGAGGCTACTGTTAATTCCCAAGACCAGGGGGAAAATGTCTCCAGGCCATGTCAGAGACCTTCATGGCAGCCCCTCCTATTACAGGCCCAAAGGCCCAAAAGGAAAAAGTGGTTTTGTGGGCCAGGCTCAGGTTCCCCATGCTGTATGCAGCCTAGGAACTCTGTGCCCTGTGTCCCAGCTGCTCCAGCTGTGGCTGAAAGGGGCCAATGTACAGCTCAGGCTGTGGCTTCAGAGGGTGGAAACCCCAAGTCTTGGAAGCCTTCATGTGGTGTTGAGCCTGTGGGTGCACAGAAGCCAAGAACTGAGGTTTGGAAACCTCTGTTTAGATTTCAGAAGATATATGCCTGGATGCCCAGGCAAAAGTTTGCTGCAGGGGTGGGGCCCTCATGGAGAACATCTGCTAGGTCCATGTAGAAGGGAAATGTGGGGTTGGAGCCCCCACACAGAGTCCCTACTGGGGCACTGCCTAGTGGAGCTGTGAGTAGAGGGCCACCATCCTCCAGACCTCAGAATGGCAGGTCCACTGACAGTTTGCACCATGCACCTAAAAATGCCACAGACACTCAACACCAGCCCATGAAAGCAGCCAGGAGGGAGGCTGTACCCTGCAAAGCCATAGGAGTGGAGCTGCTCAAGACCATGTGAACCCACCTCTTGCATCAGCATGACCTGGATGTGAGACCTGGAGTCAAAGGAGATCATTTTGGAGCTTTCAAATTTGGCTGCCCAGCTGGATTTTGGACTTTCATGGGCCCTGCAACCCCTTTGTTTTAGACAATTTCTCCCATTTGGAATGGGTGTATTTAGCCAATATCTGTACCCTCATTGTGTCTAAGAATTAACTAACTTGATTTTGATTTTACAGACTCATAGACAAAAGAGACTTGCCTTGTCTCAGATGAAATTTTGGACTGTGGACTTTTGGGTTAATGCTAGAATGAGTTAAGACTTTAGGGGGCTGTTGGGAAAGAATGACTGGTTTTGAAGTGTGAGGACGTGAGATTTGGAGTGGCCAAGAGTGAAATTATATGGTTTGGCTGTGTCCCCACCCAAATCTTAAATTGAACTGTATCTCCCAGAATTCCCACGTGTTGTGGGAGGGACCCAGGAGGAGGTAACTGAATCATGGGGACCAGTCTTTCCCTTGCTATTCTCATGATAGTGAATAAGTCTTACAAGATCTGATGGGTTTATCAAGGATTTCCACTTTTGCTTCTTCATCATTTTTTCTCTTGCTGCTGCCATGTAAAAAGTGCCTTTGTCTTCCCACCATGATTCTGAGGCCTCCCCAGCCATGTGGAACTGTAAGTCCAATTAAACCTCTTTTTCTTTCCAGTCTCAGGTATGTCTTTATCAGCAGCACAAAAACAGAGGAATACAGTAGTATACCAGATTAATAAAATTAAGGAGAAAAAAACACACAATCATTTCAATTGATGCAGAAAAAAGCATTTCACAAAATCCAACATCTTTTGATGATTTTTAAAAACACAACAAAATAGGAAAAGAAAAGAGCCTCCTCAACATGATAAAGGGTATTTATAAAAACCCCACAGCTAACACTACACTCAATGGTGAAAGTTTTTCCCTGTGATCAGGAACACGACAAGCATGCTGTTGTTTGCTACTTCTATATGACATTGTACTAGAAATTCTAGGGCAATTAGACAAGAAAAATAAATAAAATACATCCAAATTGGAAATGAAGAGGTAAAAATATATTTATTTATAGATCTCACGGACTTTTATAGAAAATCCAAAGTCACCCATAAAAAATTGTTATAGTTAAGAAACAAGTTTTGCAAAATTGCAGAATACAAAAGTAACATGCAAAAACAAAAAACAGTTGTATTTCTATACACTAACAATGATCAATCCAAAATGAAAACTTAAAAACAATTCCATTTATAACAGCATCAAAAAGAAAACACTTAAGAATAAATTTAACATAGGAAGTATAAGACTTGTACGCTGAAAACTACAAATAATTGCTGTAAGAAATTAAATAAGACACAAATAAATGGAAAGACATTCTGTGTTCATAGACTGTAAAACTTAATATTATTAAGATGAAAATACCCCTCAAAGTGATTCCCAGATTCAATGCAATCCCTATCAAAATCTCAACAGCCACTTTTTTTCACAAATAGAAAAAGCTGAGCCTAAAATTTATATGAAATCTCAAGGTTCCCAGAATAACCAAAGCAATCTTGAAAAAGAATAAAGTTTGAAGACTCACACTTTCTGATTTTAAAACTTCCTACAGAGCTATGACAATCAAAACAGTGCGTTACTGGCACAAGTATGGATATATAGATCAATGGAATAAAATTGAGAGTTCAGAAATAAACTCAGGGCAGACAGCAGAGAAAGATGGCCAAATAGAAGACTCCACTGATCATCCTTCCTGCAGGGAACACCAAATTGAACAACTATCCACAAACACACACACACACACAAAAAAACTTGATAAAAACTGAAAATCAGGTGAGTGATCACAGCGCCAGGTTTTAACTTCATATCACTGAAAGATGCACTGAAGAAAGTAGGAAAGAGAGACTTGAATCACCAATTCCACCCCTCCCCCATCATCTTGGGAGCAGCTGCATGGCACAGAGAGAATCTGAGAATCTGTATGCTTGGGAGAGGGAGAGCACAGTGACTGTGGGACTTTGCATTGAAACTCAGTGCTTCCCTGTCACAGTGGAAAGCAACACTGGGAAAAACTCAGTTTGTGTCCATGGAGAGAGCAGTTAGAGCAGACCTAGAGGGGAATCACCCATCCCAGAGGTCAGAACCTGAATTCCAAAAAGCCTTGCCACTTACAGGCTAAAGTGCTCTAGGGTCCTGTCCAAACTTAAAAGGCAATATAGGCCACAAGGACTGAAATTCCTGGGCAAGTCCTGGTGCTATGCTGGGCTCAGAGCCAGTAGACTTGGAGGGGAGGGGGCACGTGACCCAGTGAGATGACATTTCTAGACACACCCTGGGCCAGAAGGGAACCTGCTTCCTTAAAGGGAAGGACCGAGTCCTGGCAGGATTTATCATCTGATGACTAAAGTGCCCTTGGGACCTGAATAATCAGGAGTGATACCCAGGTAGTACTCACCACGGGCCTTTGGTGAGACTCAGGGATGTGCTGGCTTCGGTTGTGACCCAGCACATTCCCAGTTGTGGTGGCTATGGACAGAGACTCTTTGTGCTTGATAAAAGGGGATAGAAGAGTTAAGGGGACTTTGCTTGCACCTTAGGTACCAGTTCAGCCACCGTAAGGTAGAGCACCAAGTGAGCTCTTGGAGTCCCCAGTTTCAGGACTTGGCTCTTGGACAACATTTCTGGACTGGCTTTGGGTTAGCGGGGAGCCCACTGCTCTGAAGGGAGAGTCCCAGGCCTTATAGCATTCACTACAAGCTGACTTAAGAGCTCTTGGGCTTTGGATGAACACTGGTGGTAGCCAGGCAGTACTCAGCAAGGGCATAGGGTGGTGATGACCATGGGGGAGACTGTTCTGTTTGTGGAAAAGGGAAGGAAGAATGGGAAGGACTTTGTCTTGTGGCTTGCATGACAGCTCAGCTGCAGAATACACCACTAGGCAGATTCCTAAGGTTTCTGACTCCAGGCCCTGGCTCCCAGATGGCATCTCTGGACTCACTCAGGATCAGAGGAACTCTCTGCTCTGAAGGAAATAACACAATCTGGCTGGTTTCACCACCTGCTGATTGTATAGCCCTAGGTCCTTGAGAAAACATAGGCAGTAGCCTGACAGTGGTTAACAAGGGCCTTGGAGACCCAGTGCTATGCTGGCTTCAGGTCTGACTCAATGCAGTCCCAGTGGTGGTGGCCTCAGGGGTGCTTGTGTCACCCTTCTTCCAGCTCCGGGTGGCTCAGCACAGAGAGAGGACTCTAGGAGAAAGTAAGGGAAGAGAACAAGAGTCTCTGCCTGGCAATCCAGAAAATTCTTCTGGATCTTATCCAAGACCACCAAGATGGCACTTCTATGAGCCTACAAGAAACACAGTATTACTGAGCTTGGGGTGCCCCCTAATGCAGTTACAGCTGCAGGGACCAGAAGCTTAGGTCACAACACTCAGTACCTGGAAAGCCTTCCCAAGAAGGGCAGGTACAAACAAGCCCAGAATGTGAAGACTACAATAAATACCTAACTCTTTAATGCCCAGACACCAACAAATATCCACAAGCATCAAGACCACCTAGAAAAACGTGACCTCAACAAGTTAACTATGTAAGGCACCAGGGACCAATCATGGAGAAACAGGGATATGTGACCTTTAAGACAGAGAATTCGAAATAGCTGTTATGTGGAAACTCAATGAAATTTAAGATAACACAGAGAAGGAATTCAGAATCCTATCAGATAAATTCAACAAAGAGACTGAAATAATTAAAAAGAATCAAGCAGAAATCCTGGAAATGCAATTCACACACTGAAGAATGTGTCAGTCTCTTACCAGCAGAATTGATTAAGCAGAATTAGTAAGCTTGAAGAAAGGCTATTTAAAAATACGCAGTAGAGGAGACAAAAGAAAAAATAATAAAAAGGAATGAAGCATGTCCACAAGATCTACAAGATCTAGAAATAACCTCAAAAGGGCAAATCTAAGAGTTATTGGCTTTTGTGGGGTAGAGAGAGAAAGAGATGTGGTAGCAAGTTTATTCAAAAGAGAACTTTCCAAACCTAGAAAAAGATACCAATATTCAAGTACAGGAAAGTTAGAGAACACTAAGCAGATTTAACCCAAAGAAGACTACCTCAAGGCATTTATTAATCAAGTTCCCAAAGGTCATGGATAAAGAAAAAATCCAAAAAGCAGCAAGAGAAAAGAACAAATAACATAAAATGGAGCTCCAATACGTCTGTCAGCAGACTTTTCAGGGGTTACTTTACAGGCCAGGAGAGTGTGGCAAGACTTACTTCATGTGCGGAGGCAATATAGGATATTCTACTATATCCTAGAATAGTATATCCTGTGAAAATATCCTTCAAACATGAAGGAGAAGTAAAGACTTTCCCATACAAACAAAAGGTGAGGGATTTCATCTACATCAGATCTGTCTTATAAGAAATGCTAAAAGGAGTTCTTCAGTCTGAAAGAAAAGGACATAAATGAACAATAAGAAATCATCTGAAGTTGTAAAACTCACCAACAATGAGTACACAGAAAAACACAGAATATTATAACACTGTAATTGTGGGATGTAAAATACTCATATCTTGAGTAGAAAGAAAGATGAACGGATCAAAAATAGTAACTACAACTTTCCAAGACAGTACAATAAGTATAAATAGAAACAACAAAAAGTTTAAAAGCAGAGGGATGAAGTTAAAATGTAGAATTTGTATTATTTTTCTCTTTGCTTGTTTGTTTATGCAATCACTGTTAAGTTGTCGTCAGTTTAAAATAATGGGTTGTAAGATATCATCTGCAAGCTTCATGGTAACCTAAAACAAAAAAAATAAAAAAAATACAACAGACACACACAAAAAACAAAAAAGCAAGAAATTAAAACATACCACCAGAGAAAATTAGCTTCACTAAAAGGAAGACAGGAAAGAAGGAAGAGGAGACTATAAATCAACCAGAAAACAGAAAGAAACTCAGACATTTATGGCCAACTGATTTTTGACAAAAGTGCCAAGATCATTCAACAGGGAAATAATAGACTTGCCAACAAAATGGTGCTGGGACAAGTGGTTATCCACAAGTCAAAAAAATGAACTTGGACCCCCTATCTCACACTATATACAAAAATGAACACAAAATAGATCAAAGACCTAAATGTAAGAGCTAAAGTGATAAAACTCAGAAGAAAATATATGGGCAAATCTTTATGACCTCAGTTTGGCAGTGGTTCTTAAATAAGACACCAAAAGCACAAGCAACAAAAGAAGGAAGATAAAAATTGGACTTCATCAAAATTTGAAACTTTTTTGCAACAAAGGATACTATCAAGAGAGTAAAAAACAACCTATAGAATAGAAGAAAATACTTGCAAATCAAATATCTGAGAAGGCTCTGGTGTCCAGAACATATAAACAGGGTGTTCAGCATTAGGGAAGTGCAAATCAAAACCACAGTGAGATATTACTTTACACCCACTAGGATGGCCAAAGTTAAAAAAATATATAAGTAATAACAAGGGTTGACAAGGATGTGGAGAAATTGAAACCTTCATGCATTGCTGGTGGGAATTTAAAATGGTACAGCTGTCTGTTATGAAAAATAGTTTGACAGTTCTCCAATAAGTTAAACATATAATTACCATATGACCCAGCAATTTCACTCCTAGAGGATATAACCAAAAGAATTGAAAATAGACATTCAAACAAAAATGAGTACGTGGATCTTCATGGCAACTGTATTCATAATAGTCAAAAGCAAACCAAATGCTCATCAGCGACTGAGTAGTTAACCAAAATGTGGCACACAATGGAACATTATTCAGCTATAAAAGAAATTAAGTACTGATATATGCTACAACATAAATAAACCTTGAAATCATTATGTTAAGTGAAAAAAGCTAGACAGAAAAGGCCACATATTGCATGGCTCCATTTTTAAATGAAATATCCTGAATGGCATATCCATAGGGAAAGAAGAGATTATTGTTTGCCAGAGATGCAGGGGAGAAGAGAATAGAGAGTGACTGCTTAATGGATGGAGGGTTTTCGTTTGGGATGATGAAAAATTTCTGGAACTAGATAGTGGTAATGGTTGTATAATATTGTGAACACACTTAATATCTTTAAATCATGCACCTTAAAATTTTAAATGGTAAATTTTATGTTATGTGTATTTTGCCACACAAAACAAAGAACAGAAACAACTATTCAAATGAACAAAAAGCACTTTCAAGGTAAACTTACATGCTTTATCTAATTGTAAACATTATTTCTGGACTCATCACTTCTACTCATGCAAAGATGACTAAGCAGGAATAAAACAAAAAAACATGATGCATACACACAATGATTAATGACAAAAAGGGAATGTCGTACTTACACTTGAGGTACTGTTGTGGGTTAAATTGTCCTCTCCAACCCCAATTCCTATCTAGAAGCTTCAGGATGTGATTGTATTTGGAGATAGTTCCTTTAAAGGCAGTGATTAAGTTAAAATGAGGCTGTTAGAGTGGGCCTTAATCCAATTTGACTGGTATCCTTGTAAGAAGAGGCATCCTGGCTCACAAAAGACAGTAGGGATGTGCGTGCACAGAGGAAAGACCATGTGAGGACACAGTGAGAAGGCAGTCATCTACAAGGCAAGGTGAGGCCTCAGAAGAAACTACACCAGCCACCACTCTGGTCTTGGACCTCCAGCCTCCAGAATGGTGAGAAAATAAATTTGTGTTGTTTAAGCTATCCTGTCTATAGTCTTTTATCAAGGCAGACCTAACACACTAATAACAAGTACATAGCCCTAAAAGTGACTAAAATTGACACCAGAAAAAAAAAAATTTAGAAAACTGTTTGGCAAACCAAATATGAAGCAGGGGCATATAAAATAAATGAAATAGGAGTAAAAGACAGGAGAAGAGAAAACAATTATGTGAAAAGATAATAGAAGGAAATAAGGAAGGGGAACAGAAAACTAAAAATGCATTACTACAACAGAATTGAAATCTTCATTATAAACAGTAAACCACAAGCAAATATAAGAAATGGAATCTGTGACATGATATATAAATGTGAGAATTCTTCCAAACTGTAGAAGAACATAAAAATTACAAAATGATGAAGTAGAGGTTATCAATTTAAATTACAGAAAACGGAGACCTACAGGAAGTGTGAAGCTTCTTGAAGAAGTAACAAAGCCAATAAAATTGAAGCAATAATCATTTTAAAAATTAACTTTCTGAGTAGAAAAATTTCAAAGTATAAAGATTAAAGGTCAATATAAACAAAACCACCCTTGCTTAGTTTCTGGTAAAAATTTCAAATCATAAAAATAGAGAAAAAAGTTCTGAAAATATTTAAGACAAAAAATGTTCACCTTTGAAATGATCACTTACCATGTCTGACAGTTGTTTAAAAAATTACTGGTGCTGTTCTGTTAAAAACTTGATAGTCCTGATTAAATAATTTTTCAATTTTTTGTAAATGTACAACACTGTCTTTGCCTAGGGAATCACTAAACGTTTGCTTTTTTATTATTTAAACGAATAAACAGTTGCTTGCTGCAGAAGAAATGAGGGTTTTTAACACCAAGGAAATTGAGAAATGATATTTTGTATCTTTAGAATCCACATTAACTGACCTGTTAATTACAAAAGACTAATAAAACATCCACTGGCAGATACAGTCAGTTACTAAGCACTCTTAGCGTCATTTTTCAACTTGGAATTGCAATGACCCCAAAATAACTACGTATAAACATAAGAATTTGCTATATAAGCTTGTATCAGTTAGCTTTTGCTGTGTAACACAGTACCCTAAAGCTTCACTGCTTAAAACAACAACCATTTTACTTGCTGATGTAGAGGAGAAGCAATATCTTTTCCTCACCCATCACGAACTTGTATGCCTTTCTCTTGTTAATCTGTCTCTTGTTATACAGGAGACCCAAAGAGAGAAAACCTAAAGACCCAGAGAAAACTGTATTGTTATGGGCAGTGGCACAGAAGTGTGACTGCAGGACAAAAGGGTGTGATCTAATGGTAATAAGCTAGGGGAACTTGACAAGGCCTGTTCAGATTTTTCTTGCACTTCAGGTATAGAACAGGACCCCTCGGAATGAGGGTCTTATAACCTACTTTCAGGGAATGTAGTTCAGAGAATTCTTTTATGACCTGCTTCAAGAGAGAAAGGTTGGAGAAGGACAGAGAGTAATCTGCCTGATTGTGCAGTTTTCTCAGTTTTCTCCAACTTAACATACTCAGTATGCCAAGGTGCCATATTTTGGGTACCATGCTCTGAGCCACAACACTGACAATTATGCAGGCTAAGAATTTAAGTGACCCAGGCAGGGTGTGGTGACACACCTGTAATCCTAGCACTTTGGGAGGCCAAGGAGGGTGGATTGCCTGAGCTCAGGAGTTCAAGACCTCCCTGGGTGACACGGCAAAATCCCGTTTCTACTAAAAATACAAAAACTTAGCTGGGCATAGTGGAGTGTGCCTGTAATCCCAGCTACTCAGGATGCTGAAGCATGAGAACTGCTTGAACCCAGGAGGTGGAGGTTGCAGTGAGCCGAAATCATGCCACTGCACTCCAGCCTGGGTGACAGAGGGAAACTCCATCTCCAAAAACAAACAGAAAAAGAATTGAAGTGACCTCAAATGGAAGTCTTACCAAGTACCATATATGTGTCTGCAATCATTGGGCAGTTCAACTGGGCTGAATGGTCTGAAGTGGTTTGGTGTTGGTGTTTGAAGCCACAGGTCTCCAGCAAGCCAGTCCAGACTTCTTTATATGGTGGCAGCATTCCAAGAGGACAAGCCCTATTGTGCTTTCTTAAGCCTGTGCTTACATCTCATATGCTGATATCCCATTGTCCAAAACAAGTAACATGGCCAAACACAGAGCCAATGTGGGAATGAACTACAGATAAGGGCAAGGATATAGAGATTTGTGCATTGCAAAAACAATCTACTACAAACTGCATCCATATAAACATGCTTAAATGGTACAAATTTTAGGAATTCATCGTCAGGAAACAATTATACATAAACAAAATGTTCATTCAAAGATATTCTTCAAAGTATTATTCATAATGATGACAAATTAGAAACAATCTAAATGCCCAATTATAGGAGGTTAGCCAAGCAAACTCATATGATTAACTATGATACAACCATTTTTTAAAAACCACTGCATAAAAACTGGAAGCATTCCCTTTGAAAACTGGCACAAGACAGGGATGCCCTCTCTCACCACTCCTATTCAACATAGTGTTGGAAGTTCTGGCTAGGGCAATCAGGCAAGAGAAAGAAATCAAGGGTATTCAGTTAGGAAAAGAAGAAGTCAAATTGTCCCTCTTTGCAGATGACATGATTGTATATTTAGAAAACCCCATTGTCTCAGCCCAAAATCTCCTTAAGCTGATAAGCAACTTCAGCAAAGTCTCAGGATACAAAATTAATGTGCAAAAATCACAAGCATTCTTATACACTAGTAACAGACAAACAGAGAGCCAAATCATGAATGAACTTCCATTCACAATTGCTTCAAAGAGAACCAAATACCTAGGAATCCAACTTACAAGGGATGTAAAGGACCTCTTCAAGGAGAACTACAAACCACTGCTCAGTGAAATCAAAGAGGACACAAACAAATGGAAGAACATACCATGCTCATGGATAGGAAGAATCAATATCGTGAAAATGGCCATACTGCCCAAGGTAATTTATAGATTCAATGCCATCCCCATCAAGCTACCAATGAGTTTCTTCACAGAATTGGAAAAAACTGCTTTAAAGTTCATATGGAACCAAAAAAGAGCCCACATTGCCAAGACAATCCTAAGTCAAAGGAACAAAGCTGGAGGCATCACGCTACCTGACTTCAAACTATACTACAAGGCTACAGTAACCAAAACAGCATGGTACTGGTACCAAAACAGAGATATAGACCAATGGAACAGAACAGAGTCCTCAGAAATAATACCACACATCTACAGCCATCTGATCTTTGACAAACCTGACAAAAACAAGAAATGGGGAAAGGATTCCCTAGTTAATAAATGGTGCTGGGAAAATTGGCTAGCCATAAGTAGAAAGCTGAAACTGGATCCTTTCCTTACTCCTTATACAAAAATTAATTCAAGATGGTTTAGAGACTTAAATGTTAGACCTAATACCATAAAAGCCCTAGAAGAAAACCTAGGTAATACCATTCAGGACATAGGCATGGACAAGGACTTCATGTCTAAAACACCAAAAGCAATGGCAACAAAAGCCAAAATTGACAAATGGGATCTCATTAAACTAAAGAGCTTCTGCACAGCAAAAGAAACTACCATCAGAGTGAACAGGCAACCTACAGAATGGGAGAAAATGTTTGCAATCTACTCATCTGACAAAGGGCTAATATCCAGAACCTACAAAGAACTCAAACAAATTTACAAGAAAAAAACAAACAACCCCATCAAAAAGTGGGCAAGGGATATGAACAGACATTTCTCAAAAGAAGACATGCATACAGCCAACAGACACATGAAAAAACGCTCGTCATCACTGGCCATCAGAGAAATGCAAATCAAAACCACAATGAGATACCGTCTCACACCAGTTAGAATGGCAATCATTAAAAAGTCAGGAAACAACAGGTGCTGGAGAGGATGTGGAGAAATAGGAACACTTTTACACTATTGGTGGGATTGTAAACTAGTTCAACCATTATGGAAAACAGTATGGTGATTCCTCACGGATCTAGAACTTGAAGTACCATATGACCCAGCCATCCCATTACTGGGCATATACCCAAAGGATTATAAATCATGCTGCTGTAAAGACACATGCACACGTATGTTCATTGCGGCACTATTCACAATAGCAAAGACTTAGAATCAACCCAAATGTCCATCAGTGACAGATTGGATTAAGAAAATGTGGCACATATGCACCATGGAATACTGTGCAGCCATAAAAAAAGAATGAGTTTGTGTCCTTTGTAGGGACACGGATGAAGCTGGAAACCATCATTGTCAGCAAACTATCATAAGAACAGAAAACCAAACACCGCATGTTCTCACTCATAGGTGGGAACTGAACAATGAGATCACCTGGACTCGGGAAGGGGAACATCACACACCGGGGCCTATTATGGGGAGGGGGGAGGGGGGAGGGATTGCATTGGGAGTTATACCTGATGTAAAGGACTAGTTGATGGGTGCTGACAAGTTGATGGGTGCAGGACACCAACATGGCACAAGTATACATATGTAACAAACCTGCACATTATGCACATGTACCCTAGAACTTAAAGTATAATAAAAAATAATAATTATTATTATTTAAAAATTTTTAAAAAGTAATAAAAACAAAAACAAACAGAAAACCACTGCATAAAGGTATATGTATTGCTACAAGAAAGTGTTTGGGATAAGCTTATGAAAATTTTTAAATTTTTATTTATCTTTTTTTAACTTTTATTTATTTATTATTATTTTATTTTTGAGATGGAGTCTCACTGTCTCATCCAAGCTGGAGTGCAGTGGCACAGTCTCAGCTCACTGCAACCTCTGTCTTCTAGGTTCAAGTGATTCTCCTGCCTCAATCTCCCAAGTAGCTCGGATTACAGGTGCACACCACCATGCCCAGCTAATTTTTGTATTTTTAGAAGAGACGGGGTTCCACTGTGTTAGCCAGGCTGGTCTTAAACTCCTGACCTCAGGTGATCCATCCACCTTGGCCTCCCAAAGTGCTGAGATTACAGGTGTGAGCCACTACATCCAGCCTGTAATTTTTTTTTTAAAGAAATGAGCCTACAATACATACAATATTTTTGTAAAAAGAAAATATGTTAAGGGCAGCTAGAGACAAAGGCCAGGTCACCTACAAAGGGAAGCCTATCAGACTAACAGCAGACCTCTCAGCAGATCTCTTAGTGGAAACCCTACAAGCCAGAAGAGATTGGGGACCAATATTCAACATTCTTAAACAAAAGATATTCCAAACCAGAATTTCATATCCGGCTAAAATAAGCTTTGTAAGTGAAGGAGACATAAGATCCCTTTCAAACAAGCAAATGCTGAGGGAATTTGTTACTACCAGACCTGTCTTATAAGAACTCCTGAAGAAAGCACTAAACATGGAAAGGAAAGAGCATTACCAGCACTACAAAAACAGTAAGTACACAGACCAGTGACACTATAAAGCAACCACATAAATAAAGTCTGCAAAATAACTAGCTAGCATCATGATAACAGGATCAAATCCACACATAACAATCCTAGCCTTAAACCTTTAATCAATGAGCTAAATTCCCCAGTTAAAGGACACAGAGTAGCAATCTAGATTAAAAAAAAAAAAGAAGACGACCCATTAGTATGCTGTTTTCAAGAGACCTACCTCACGTGCGATGACAAACATAGGCTCAAAATAAAGGGATGGAGGAAAACTTACCAAGCAAAAAGCAGGGGTTGCAATCCTAGTTTCTGACAAAACAGACTTTAAACCAGTGAAGATCAAAAAAGACAAAGAAAGGCATTACACAGTGGTAAAGAGTTCAATTCAACAAGAAGAACTAATTATCCTAAATATATATGCACCCAACATAGGAGCACCCAGATTCATAAAGCAAGTTCTTAGAGACCTTCAAAAAAAAACTTAGACTCCCACACAATAATAGTAGGAGACTTTAACACTCCATTGACAATATTAGACAGATCATCAAGATGGAAAATAAACAAAGATAATTCAGGACCTGAACTCAGCTCTGGATCAAATGAACCTGATAGATATCTACAGAACTCTTCACCCCAAAACAACAGCATATGTATTCTTCTCCTTGCCACATGGCACTTACTCTAAGATCTATCACATAATCTGAAGTAAAACACTCCTCAGCAAAGGCAAAATAACTGAAATCATAACAAACCATCTCTCAGACCAAGGCACAATCAAATTAGAACTGAAGATTCACTCAGAAACCACACAACTACATGGAATTGAACAACCTGCCTCTGAATTACTCCTGGGTAAATAATGAAATTAAGGCAAAAATCAAGAAGTTATTTAAAACCAATGAGAACAAACAGACAGTGTACTAGAATCTCTGGGATGCAGCTAAAGCAGTGTTAAGAGGGAAATTTATAGCACTGAATGCCCACATCAAAAAGATAGAAAGATCTCAAATTGACACCCTAACATTACAACTAAAAGAACTAGAGAATCAAGAGCTAACAAGTCCAAAAGGTAGCAGAAAAGAAATAACCAAGATTAGAGTGGAACAGAAAGACATAGAGACACAAAAAATCCCCTCAAAAAATCAATGAATCTAGGGGCTGTTTTTTGAAAAAATTAATAAGATAGATAGACCACTAGCTAGATAAATAAAAAAGAAAAGAGAGATGAATTAAATAGACACAATAAAAATGATAAAGGGGATATCACCACTGACCCCACAGAAATACAAACAACCATCAGAGAATACAATGAACACTTCTATGCAAATAAACTAGAAAATCTAGAAGAAATGGATAAATTCCTGGACACATTCACCTTCCCAAGACTAAACCAGGAAGAAGCTGAATCCCTGAATAGACCAATAACAAGTTCTGAAATTGAAGGAGTAATGTATAGACTACCAACCAAAAAGAGCCCAGAACCAGACAGCTGATGTCTACCAGAGGTACAGAGTGGGGCTGGTACCATTTCTTCTAAAACTATTCCAAACAATTGAAAAGGAGGGATTTCTCCCTAACTCATTTTACAAGGCCAGCATCATCCTGACACCAAAGCCTGGCAGACATACACACACACAAAAATACTTAAGGCCAATATCCCTGATGAACATTGATGCAGAAATCCTCAATAAAATACTGGCAAACCAAATCCAGCAGCACATGAAAAAGCTTATCCACCATAATCAAGTAGGTTTCATCCCTAGGATGTAAGGCTGGTTCAATATATGCAAATCAATAAACATAATTCATCACATAAACAGAACCAAAGACAAAAACCACATGATCATCTCAATAGACACAGAAAAGGCCTTTGATAAAATTCAACATCCCTTCACATTAAAAACTCTCAATAAACTAGGTATTGATGGAACATATCTCAAAATAATAAGAGTCTTTTATGACAACCCACAGCCAGTATCATACAGAGTGGGCAAAAGCTGGAAGCATTCCCCTTGAAAACCAGCACAAGACAAGAATGTCCTCTCTCACTATGCCTATTCACTATAGTGTTGGAAGTTCTGGCCAGGGCAATCAGGCAGGAGAAAGAAATAAAGCATATTCAAATACGAAGAGAAAAAGTCAAACTATTTGCAAATGACATAATCCTATATCTAGAAAACCCCATCATCTCAGCCCCCAAAACCTCCTTAAGCTGATAAGCAAATTCAGCAAAGTCTCAGGGTACAAAATCAATGTGCAAAAATCACAAGCATTCCTATACACCAACAATTGGCAAGCAGAGAGCCAAATCACGAATGACCTCTCATTCATAATTGTTACAAAGAGAATGAAATACCTAGGAATACAGCTAGGGAAGTGAAGAACCTCTTCAAGGAGAACTACAAATCACAGCTCATGCATATAAGAAAGGACAGAAACAAATAGAAAAATATTCCTTGCTCATGGATAGGAAGAATCAATATCATAAAAATGGCCATACTGTCCAAAGTAATTTATAGATTCAATGTTATTCCCATTAAATTACTATTGATATTCTTCACAGGATTAGAAAAACGATACTTTAAAATTCATACGGAATCCAGAAACAGCCTGTACAGCCAAGACAATCCTAAGCAAAAAGAACAAAGCTGGAGGCATCACATTACAGGGCTTCAAACTATACTATAAGGCTACAGTAAACAAAACAGTATGGTACTGGCACAAAAACAGACACATAGACCAATGGAACAGAATAGAGATCTCAGAAATAAGACTGCACATCTACAACTGTCTGATCTTCAACAACCCAGACAAAAACAAGCAATGAGAAAAGGATTATCTATTTAATAAGTGGTGCTAGGAAAACTGGCTAGCTGTACGCAGAAAATTGAAACTGGACCCCTTCCTTACACCTTATACAAAAATTAACTCAAGAGGGATAAAAGACTTAAGTGTAAAACCCAAAACTGAAAACCCTAGAAGAAAATCAAGGTAATACCATTCAGGACATGGGCACACACAAAGATTTCATGATGAAAATGTCAAAAGCAATTGCAGCAAAAGCAAAAATTGACAAATGGGATTTAAACTAAAGAGCTTCTGCACAGCAAAAGAAACTATCATCAGAGCAAACAGGCAACCTACAGAATGGGAGAAAAATTTTGCAATCTATCCATCTGACAAAGGTCTAATATCCAGAATCTACAAGAAACTTAAACTTATTTACAAGAAAACAACAAAACAACCCCATTAAAAAGTGGACAAAGGACATGAGCAGACACTTCTGAAAAGAAGACATTTATGCAGCCAACAAACATATGAAAAGAAGCTCAACGTCACTGATAATTAGAGAAACACAAATCAAAACACAATGAGATGCCATCTCACACCAGTCAGAAGGGTGATTATTACAAAGCCAAGAAACAGCAGATGCTGGTGAGGCTGTGGAGAAACAAGGGTGCTTTTACACTGTCGGTGGGAATGTAAATTAATTCAACCATTGTGGAAGACAGTGTGGCAATTCTTCAAAGACCTATAATACCATTTGACCCAGCAATCCCATTACTGGGTATATACCCAAAGGAATATAAATCATTCTATTATAAAGATACATGCATGCGTATGTTCATTGCAGCACTATTTACAATAGCAAAGATATAGAATCAATAGAAATGTCCATCAATGATAGAGTAGATACAGAAAATTTGGTAAATATACACCATGAAATACTATGCAGCCATAAAAAGGAATGAGATAATGTCCTTTGCAGGGACATGGATGGAGCTGGAAGCCGTTATCCTCAGCAAACTATCACAGGGACAGAAAACCAAACATCACACGTTCTCAGTTATAAGTGGGAGTTGAACAATGCAAACAGATGGACCCAGGGAGGGGAACAACACACAATGTGGCCTGTTGGAAGGTTGCAGGGAGGGAAAGCATCAGGAAAAATAACTAATGCATGCAGGGTTTAATACCTAGTTGAAGGGCTGACAGGTGCAGCAAACCACCATGGCACATGTTCACCAGTATAACAAACCTGCACATCCTGCGCATGTATCCTGGAACTTAAAATTAAACTTAATTTAATTTTTTAAAAAAGGAAGAAAACTAGCACAAGACAAGGATGCCCTCTCCCATCATGCCTATTCAACATAGTATTGGAAGTTCTGGCCAAGGCAAATAGGCAAGAGAAAGAAATCAAAGGCATTTAAATAGGAAGAGAGAAAACCAAACTATCCCTGTTTGCAGATTACATGATTCTATATCTAGAAAACTCCATTGTCTCAGCCCAAAAGCTTCTTAAGCTGATAGCAACTTCAGCAAAGTCTCAGAATACAAAATCAATGTGCAAAATTTGTTAGAATTTCTATACAACCACAACACTCAAGCCAAGAGCCAAATCACAAGTGAACTCCCATTTACAATTGCCACAAATGGAATAAAATACCTAGGAATACAGCTAACTAGGGAGGTGAAAGATGTCTATAAAGAGAACTACAAACCACTGCTCAAAGAAATAAGAGATGACAGAGACAAATGGAAAAACATTCCACGCTCATGGATAGGAAGCATCAATATCATGAAAATGGCCATATTGCCCAAAGCAATTTATAGATTCAATGCTACTCCCATTAAACTACCATTAACATGCTTCATAGAACTAGAAAAAAACTATTTTAAAATTCAGATGGAACCAAAAAAGAACCCAAGTAGCCCAGGCAATCCTAAGTACAAGGAACAAAGCTAGAGGCATCACACTACCTGACCTCACACTATACCACAGGGCTACAGTAACCAAAACAGCATGGTACTGGTACAAGAACAGACACATAGACCAATGGAACAGAATAGAGAACCAAGAAATAAAACCGCACACCTAAAACTATCTGATCTTCTACAACCCTGACAAAAAAAAAAAAAAATCAATGAGGAAAGGATTCCCTATTCAATAAATAGTGTTGGGATAACTGGCTAGCCATATGCAGAAGATTGAAACCCCTTCCTTACCCTATATACAAAAATTAACTCATGATGAACTAAAGACTTAAATGTAAAACCCAAAACTATAAAAACCCTGGAAGACAACCTAGACACGACCATTCAGGACATAGGCATGGGCAAAGATTTCATGACAAAGACACCAAAAGCAATTACAACAACAAAAAAAATTGACAAATGGGATCTAAGTAAACTAAAGAGCTTCTGCACAACAAAAGAAACTATCAACGGAGTAAACAGACAACCTACAGAATGGGAGAAATTTTTTGCAAACTATACATCTGACAAAGGTCTAATATCTAACATCTACAAGGAATTTAGACATATTTAAGTGGGCAAAGGACATGAACAGACACTTCTCAAAAGAAGACATACATGTGACCAACAAACATATGAAAAAAAGCTCAACATCACTGATCATAAAAGGAATGCAAATCAAACCACAATGAGATGCCATCTCACATCAGTCAGAATGTCTACTATTAAAAAGTCAAAAATATTAATAACAGATGGTGGTGAGGTTGTGGAGAAAAAGGAATGCTTATACAATGTTGGTGGGAGTGTAAAATAGTTCAACCATTGTAGAATACAGTGTGGCAATTCCTCAAAGACCTAGAGACAGAAATACCATTTGACCCAGCAATCCCATTACTGGTTTTATTCCCAAAGGAATATAAGTCATTCTGTTATAAAGATACATGCACGCATATGTTCATTGCAGCACCATTCACAATAGTAAAGACATGGAATCAACCTAAATGCCCATCACTGATAGACTGGATAAAGAAAATATGGTATATATTCACCACAGAGTACTGTGCAGCCATAAAAAGAACGAGATCATGCCCTTTGCAGGAACATGGATAGAGCTGGAGGCCATTATCCTTAGCAAACTAATGCAGAAACAGAAAACCAAATACCACATGTTCTCACTTATAAGTGGGAGCTAAATGATGAGAACACATGAACACATAGAGGGGAACAACACACACTGGGGCCTATCATAGGGTGGAGGATGGGAGGAGGGAGAGAATCAGGAAAAATAACTAATGAATACTAGGCTTAACACCAGGATGACAAAATAATCTGTAAACAAATCCGCATGACACAAGTTTATCTATATAACAAAACTGCACATGTACCCTTGAACTTAAAATTAATGTATATTTAAAAAGGAAGGTCATGGTTCCCTTATGACAGAAAAAAAACCCATATATATATATATATATAGAGAGAGAGAGAGAGAGAGAGAGAGCGAGAGAGAGAGAGAGAAAGAAACAAATATAGAGAATAAAAGATTAAATGGATGTATTCTAAATTGTAATAGTGATTGATTGTAACAATGTGGATTCTGAAGTAAGACAGATCTAAGTCTGAATAAGTTAATTTGATCAGTTATTTAACCCTCCTGAGTCTGTTTTCTCTACTATAAATTGGAGCCGAAACAACAGCATGGGGTTGTTGTGCTAATTAAATAAGATAATACTTGCAGAGTAGTACTTGGCACAAAAAATTAAAGATTGTTAGTATTACTCTGATTTGATAAATAAGGAGTACTCTTTCTTCTTTTTGCTTATCTCCTATTTTTGTTAGATGAGACTGAATCATTTCACTTAATTAAAAAAACTAACTAAGAAGAACAGTACAGAACATTTCCTGGGATTATTGGCCCTGGGGATTTTGTTTAAATAAGCCTCCATACAGATGGACAGAGCCAAAACCACAGTGCTAGAGCTGTGATTCAACAAGGAAAGGCTCTCCTTCCTTTGAGAGGAGTTGGAAAAACAGGTCCCCCTGCACAGGGAAAACTCAGGAGAAACACAGAGTGCCACGGATAGCTGGAAAATCAACCTGTGTTAGGCCAGATCTACTTCACTACAGGCCATTTTCTATAGCCAACCAACTTCAACAGGGCAGTTATAACGATATGTCCTTTATTTTTGGAAGTTTCATGAACATTACCATTCCCAGGATATGATGTGTAAGGGAAGAAAAATTTCTTTCCTCACTCTTTGTCAGGTTCATGGCTAAAGCCCCATGACAACAAACAAATTAACAAGAGAAAAACATACAAATTTATTTAATAAATGTTTTACATGACACAGGAGCCTTCATAAATAAAGATCTGGAGATCCAGGTAAACTTGTGCGTTTTTATGCAAGGAAGAGTGAAAAGTTGTGCAGCTAGAGGGGCTATGAGCTAATGGTAATAAACGGGGAGATTTAGCAAGGCTTATTTGTTCAGATTCTTCTGTCTTCGTGTCTTCAGAGACAGGCGCACTTCTTTCCTCCAGATACAGGGAGGGCACCTCTGGAATGAGGGTTTTATGACCTACTTCAGGGGAAGGTCAGCTACATTTTATGACCTGCTTCAAGAAAGAAGGGGCAAGGGTGAACGTGACATACTGCTTCTGCCATTTCCTCAAATGCTAAGATTCCGTATTTTAGGGTAACGTGTACCAAACCCTGTCAATTTTGCACTCGAATTAGTTTATAGGCAGTTTGCCTTCAAACTAATAATTTACATTTTAAAACAAACAACTACCATAAAGTCAAGTTTACGTTCTTGTAGTCGAGCAGGACAGTAACATGATATTCAGAAAAGCACAAAGGGGGATAGTCTTTCACAAATTTCAGTAAACATAATAGTGTCAATGAATCTTGCAAACTAAATGAATCCAGTGTATCTAGAGGATAAAGATATTTAGGTGTAAAACCACCAACTATTCCAGATATTGCAAGCTTTTTGAGGGTCAAGTTAGTGTCCTATATTATTTGTATTTCCAAAAACACTTGGCAAAGTATTTTGCACAAGACATACCTGGGACCCGATTGTCCTGTATTATTTGTATTTCCAAAAACACTGGGCAAAGTATTTTGCACAAGACATACCTGGGACCTGATTGGTTTTGTTGATTACTATCCAAAATACTTGTATTGACATTTGTGAGGTAGTACTGCCTTGCAGATACAGGCTCAACTTCATAACCACAGGGAAAGCATTTGATGCATTTTAAAAAATAGCAATGAGGTATCTACTTTTCTGACACCATATGGCAAAGGAACAGTGAACATTTGAACGGGTATTCAGAAAGTATAAAATTCTGACAGCAAAACTATAACTTCCATTGTGTTGGCAGCCCATTCTTAAGAAGATACTCATCCTGGGCACAGGTATCGGACCTGAAATTAATCTCAGTGTATCCCCCTCCTCCTCTAAAATCTAGTTTTTAACTCTAACTCAGGAGAATGTTTAAGTCAGGAGAATTTTTTAAAATATCAAAATCAGTCTTTAATTTCTTTTAAAAATATGTGCATATTTGTAAAATATTCTGTATAAATAAAGTGTGGTCATGTTATTTTTTAAAATTTTATTTTATTTTTTCTGGAGACAGAGTCTCGCTCTGTCACCCAGGCTGGAATGCAGTAGCGCGATCTCGGCTCACTGCAAGCTCCATCTCCCAGATTCACGCCATTCTCCTGCCTCAGCCTCCCAAGTAGCTGGGACTACGGGTGACCGCCACCACGCCTGGCTAATTTTTTGTATTTTTAGTAGAGATGGGGTTTCACTGGGTTAGCCAGGATGGTCTCGATCTCCTGACTTGGTGATCTGCCTGCCTCGGCCTCCCAAAGTGCTGGGATTACAGGCATGAGCCACCGCGCCTGGTCTGGTCATGTGTTTTAAGCTTTTTATAATTGAATACTTAAAACATACATAAAAGTAGACAGAATAGTATCATGAATGCCCATGTACATGTCAGCAGCCCCACCAACAACCCATGGGTCATCCTGCCCTGTCCACCACCTTTATCCATTCCTTACAGTCCTGCATTATTTTGAAATAAATCCCAGATATTATATATATTTCATTCATTAATATCTAGGTTAAATAGGTAAGTAATTAACCTAAAAGATAAAAACTCTTTTATAAATAACCATATTATTGTCATATCTGAAAAATTAATAATTCCTTAATTATCAATTATCCATTATTTACATTTATAATTGTGTCATAAACATTGTCATAAATAGATTTGTTGTTTTAAAGCTTGTTCCTTCATTTTCTCTGATTGTTTTGTTTTAGATAAATATTGTCATAAATAGATTTGTTGTTTTAAAGCTTGCTCCTTCATTTTCCCTGATTATTTTGTTTTAGATTCAGGGGTTACTTATGCTTGTTTGTTACACAGGTATTACATGTGTAAGGGGGGATATTGGGCTTCTAGTGTACTCATCACCCAAATACTGAACATTGTACTCAAAAGGTAATTTTTCAACCCTCATCCTCCTCCAACCTCTCCGCTTTTGCAGTCTCCACTGTCTATTATGTCCACCTGTGTCCATGTGTACCCATGGCTTAGCTGTCACTTATAGGTGAGAGCATGCTGTATTCCTTCTCCATTTTGTGTGTGTGATTTATTTCTGTTGAATAAAACAATTTGTTTGTATTTCAGATTCCCCTGCTGGTTTGATGATTAGAGAATAGTTGCACTTGTTTCCTTTATTCTCTGTTTTTCCTGTGAATAGGTCATTGGATGTAAAGGCCCCATTCAATTCAGGTTTTTTCGTTTTGGGGTTTTTTGGTGTTGGAAAGACTTTTTTCTTGCTTTCATTGTGTCAGATCCTATCATTTTCAGTGAAGTTTTTAAAAGCTAACTTTTCTTTTTTTCTCTTACCTCATCCTTGCCTTCGTTTTGCCCACACCTTCTATCTGCAAGTAACCCATATTAAAAATAGAGTGCATACCCTTTCATATTTTTCTCCATATTCACATAGGTATCTTTACACATGCACACAGAGAGTTTGCTTTCCAAAAATGAGGTCACAGAAAGCCTTCCAAGTCAAATAGTAGAGCTCGAGTTTGTTCTATTTAGTGGCTGCAAAATAATATTCCACTGTGCATATGCACCACAATTTATTCAGTTATCTCACTACTAGTGGGCACTTGCTTTGCTCCCAGTTCTTTTTGCCCCATCCTGTTCATATACATTTATATACATTTATATAGGATAGAATCCTAGGAGTAGGATTTTTGTCTCAAATAGTAGCTTTTTATTTTAACAGATGTTTTTTCTGGACAGCTTTCAAAAAAGGCTGTAGCAATTTACATATCCATCAGCAAAGGATGAAATCACCCTTTCCCCCACAATCTTAAATAGTCTCAAGGAGCCAGCAAGGATCAGCAGTTCTTCAAGGAGAGGGGAAACTCTATGAGATTCCCTACTCAGCAATAAATGAGCTAACAGTGAATTATTCCTCAATAGAAAGGCCTCTTTCTGGCATCTTTGGATCTCTTTAGCCAAGTAGGCCTCACACAGAACCAAAGTCCAGGACACCCCAAAACAGGGTCTGAAGACAGTTGTCTCTAACTCACTCCTCCCCACCTCGTGAATCCCTGTGAGTTCCTTCCTACTGGATAGTACTTGCATATTACACAATCAGCTGCATCTAGCATCTGCTCTTAATTTCATTTGATATTTTAATCATCTCAGTTAAGATTCTGGGAAAAAGAAGTTGCCTGGGATTGAAAGAAACTAGAAAACTTAGCGAGATCATTCTTAAGCCAGGTAAAAAAAATTTTAATGCTCACATATGCATATGTGATGGTCACACCGAAAGGAGCACCCACCTCCCTCCCTCTGTGACAGACACATTTCCTTAGCCTCCACCTTTCCTTCTTTCAAGTCTCCCTGTTGCTGAAAATCCGGTGTTTCTGTTCATTTGTTACTTTCATTCTCAACCATCTTCTCTCTTGCTCCATCTACCAGAACAATAACCCCCAATATAATACTTCTCACCTCACTTTTCAACGCAGGACCTCTTGTTGGGTAAGCTAAAAGGATATGTGTTCTGTAAATAAGGAAAGTCTTTGTTCAAAGAATCTATCAAATGTTCCCATGATTCCATCCCTAACTATTTGTATATCTAAAGATCATATAGTAGAGAGAAACAAAAGATTAGCCCTGCTTCATCTTACAGCTGGGAGAGTCATGAAAGGCCAAATGGGTAACAAAGCTCCTAGTTTTGACCAAGCCTCGCTACAAAGAAGCTACTTAAATGTCAAAGGCATTGTTTGTATAAAAAGGGAACCAATGTACAGGTTCCCTTTAGAGTAGAAATAAGAGAACTGCCTGTTGACAAAGGGAGGAGGAAGAAAATACAAAGTACACTTTTAAAACATGAAGGCTTCATAGCAGTTCATAGTGGTTCAGAGAAACATGTTCCACTGAGAGTGACCTGGGAGAGAGGATTACATTATTATGCCTGAAGGAAGAGGCCACTGTGCATGCCCCATCACCAGCCTCACCCTCCTTGTCAGCCTTACAAGAGTGACACTAGATATACTCCAGGAGTTGGACCCACCACAGCCTGCACACTGGAGTAAGTGCTTTCCTCCAGTCAAAGCTCATCTTAGAATTATCTGGGACTTAGACCATCCCCAGACCGGTGCAGTTGCAGGAAGCCTGATGTATGTCACCTGAGACAGCCTTGGATCTGAGTTTCCTCCTTACGTTTTGGTATTTGGAAGCGGGTGGAGAAGACACTCTTGGGTAGAAGTATGGGAGGCATACAAATTTAGAAGAAAAAGGATGACTCTATCTTTAGTGTGTTGTCTATGGCAGTATCTAGCCTTCCCACTGTATACTTACATTCCACCTACAAACATTAAAATAAAATCCACAGTGCACTCCTTTGTTTTAAAGAGGAACTAAGAAAAAAACTCAAATTGTCAATTTGGTTCCGGATTTTTTTTTTTTAATGGGATCTTTGATCTGAAGTCAATATAGGAAGAGCTCTGAACAAAGTAGCACTTTCAAAGGTTGCATATTAAAGAGGCGAAATGAAAGACAACTTAGCACTTGAGATGTGAATTTGAATGTGTATATGGTTACAGTCTGGATAAGACACTGTTAACAAATGATTTCATTAACTCATCGCCTATGTGCGACCACTGGACAAGGGGAAGGGGTGTTCCGGCTGTGGTGCCATATACTGAAACTGAACCCATGAATTGGGCCCACTGGAATTGAGGGACAAGCCAGATAGATGGCAAGAATTCTAATTTCCAGTATGCAAATCAGTCTAAACATTTGACTTTTTAAAAGTCTATTTGGAAAGGTTTTGAAACAGGGCTGCACTAGGCAAGATCATTAAGTAAGCAAAACTTTAACTATTGTTATAACCATGTCTTTGCCCAGGTGCATGAGGCTCTCTTCTTCTCTTAGTGACAATAACATGCTCACAGGAAGGGTTCAATATGAATTATTTACACCTTACTTCATGTGGATTTAAGTCAATGTATTATCTATGAAGTTTTATATTTAAGCCATACTTGTGAAACGTTGAAGAGGAAAAAGTATATTTAGCACATTTGGGGCACCCTAAATGTGTACCTGAGTAAATTTCAGTTTTTTGAGTTGTTTGTTTGTTTTTGTTTGTTTGTTTCTTTCTTTTTTTTTTTTTTTTTTTTTTTTTTGAGACGGAGTCTCGCTCTGTAGCCCAGGCTGGAGTGCAGTGGCCGGATCTCAGCTCACTGCAAGCTCCGCCTCCCGGGTTCACGCCATTCTCCGGCCTCAGCCTCCCGAGTAGCTGGGACTACAGGCGCCCGCCACCTCGCCCGGCTAGTTTTTTTTTTTTGTATTTCTTAGTAGAGACGGGGTTTCACCGTGTTAGCCAGGATGGTCTCGATCTCCTGACCTCGTGATCCACCCATCTCGGCCTCCCAAAGTGCTGGGATTACAGGCTTGAGCCACCGCGCCCGGCCTGTTTCTTTCTTTTTTGAGAGGGAGTCTCGCTGTGTCCCCAGGCTGGAGTACAGTGGTGCGATCTCGGCTCACTGCAAGCTCCGCCTCCCGGGATCATGCCATTCTCCTGCCTCAGCCTCCTGAGTAGCTGGGACTACAGGCGCCCGCCACCGCGCCCGGCTAATTTTTTTGTATTTTTAGTAGAGACGGGGTTTCACCGTGTTAGCCAGGATGGTCTCGATCTCCTGACCTTGTGATCCACCCGCCTCGGCCTCCCAAAGTGCTGGGATTACAGGCGTGAGCCACTGCGCCCGGCCTGTTTGTTTTGAGACAGAGTCTCACTCTGTTGCCCAGGGTGGAGTGCAGTGGTACAATCTCAGCTCACTGCAAACTTTGCCTCCCAGATTCAAGCAATTCTCCTGCCTTAGCTTCCCGAGTTGCTAGGATTACAGGTGCCTGCCACCACGCCCAGCTAATTTTTGTATTTTTAGTAGAGATGGGGTTTCACCATGTTGGCCAGGCTGGTCCCGAACTTCTGACCTCATGTGATCCACCTGCCTCGGCCTCCCAAAGTGGGTTTGTTGTTCTTTTAAAGAAAAAAGATCCCTACTTATTTTAAAGGGTGATAGCAGTGTCCTGACTCTACCTAGACAGATCTGTTCATTCATATGTTCATTCCAGCTGAACCACAATAACTGCAATTTTCAAAGAAGGAATACAGAGCCTGGGAAATCGGAAGAGTATGGCAACAAACTGGTATACAAGGAAACTGAAAATGAAAAATCAGCAAAGTGGCATTTGTACCTGCCTGAGTGGCTACAGCAGTGAAGGTGAAAGGTGGAAGGCTAGATGGGGGATATTGGCACCATCTCTTCCTCTCCTCACCTGCAGCCTCAATACTTTCCATTGTGGTCCCAGGATACGCCAGGTCAACTGTGATCAACTCTGAAACAGGCAAACTCTGGGAGGGGAGGAGGCATCCTTTCCTATTCTCAATGGTCTCAGCTCCGGAGACCACTTTAGTAAGCTCTCCTTGTCATACCTTAAAACATACATTAAAACCCATAAGCAATTCCAAAACCTCATTTTATTATGTTGTTTTTATCTCCTTGCTCACCAATCTTAAAAAAATGTGGTAACACAAATCTCAGAGACTGATTTCTCCTACTTTCTTAGGAGGGAAGGAGTGTTAAATAAGCAAAGGCATGCTAACAGGAAGGAAAAAAATGGAGATTATGAATAATAATCATAATTTGAAAATTATTAAAATGATGCACCTGGCAGTTTACAAAATATTTCTTTGTTACATTATTTCTGCTGCTGAATTTGATCAAGAGATTGTACTCATCCTAAAATGAATATTATTGATCATTTTAAAGTCTCTTCTAAAAGTGGCTAAATTTATACTGCTGATTCCTTTTGAAATGTGACCTACAGCTTCTTGGCTTTTATGAGCTATTCAAGAGAGATTTAGTCATCACGTTGTGTCACAATGGGAGTGACTCACAGAGCAAGGAGAGAACCTGAGGATTCCTCACACATGTAGTCCTCAGAGCTCTACAGAAACCCAGGCACCTCAAGCTCAAGAGGATCAGCCTGGCCAGGGTGGCACAACTCTTCCTTCCCCGTGCACAGCAGGAAAGCTGCCGTCAGCGGAGCAAGTCCACCAACAGTTTCTGCGTCCCGCTTCGTCTTTAACAAGGTAACTGATGACAGTTTTGTCATTTATTCTTTTATTTATCACGTCAATCTAAACTTTCTTTGATTTTCCTCACTCTTGCAGAATGAATCAGTGGTCTTTCAAGCTGTGGTCAACTGTCACTACTTCTTTTAATGTAACACATTAGAATGCAGTGATGGGAGCTGGGTCCATCTCACCATAGAAAAGACCTCAGTGTGACCTGGGATCTTGCCTTAAACTCCTCCAGGACACTCTTTGAATGTCCTTTAGCACCCTAGTGTCCCAATTCAATTCATATTTTGTTATTTTCTCTGGGCCTTCTTGACACCCTCTGTGAATATATGATTAATTGGAAACTGGAGGGGGAAGTCTCCAAAAAGCACGGGATTCTTAGATGAGTTTCTTACTGAAGCAACAGATTCACTGTCAACTGCAGGTCTGATCTGCTTGTCTGTCTGCTTTATCAATATTATCAGATGTGAGTTTGCATGAATACACACACGTATACACTAAACTGAGGGAGAAAATGCCTTGTAGGTCATGAAAAGCAGGGAAATTCCCAACAGTTCACATTTGATCCCTGGATCCTAGAGTGGCAGCAATAAGCCTGCTTCAGATATTTGCTCCTCATTTTATGATGCGATAGTTTGGTTTTTCAAATGATGATACGGCTCCTTTCTCAATGATTTGATGTTTAGGAGGTGTACTTCAATAATTACATTTTAAAATAAACAATCAAGTTAGAGTTGTACAAATGGCTCTGAAATGTCCCGCTACACTATTAGACCAAGGGCACAGATTGTGCTTCTGTACTATTTATCCCAGTACCCTCGGCACATATTAACTGCTCTAAAAATGTCCTTGGCTACACGCTGCATCAAATGAAAGTTAAATGTTAGACCACATTTCTATTCTATTTTTAATATTCAAAGAGGGTGCTCAGATTTTAGAACAAATCCCAATGCTTAAGTACACACAAAAAAATCATTAACTTATACATTTCAAGGGTAGGAAATGGGAACTGGTATTAAAACTCTTATAACAAATGTCACTGTCTTAAGGGACAGTGTTTAAAAACTCAGACCTTTCCTTCTGCTGAAAGATCACTGTGGCTGAAATGTGCTGAAGTTTTAAACACACTTTTGGAATCTACACATATGTTCTATGCTCTAAGCTTTCCTTAAAGCCTTGTGACTACAAATGATAATTGTACACAACATATAATCTTTCCCAGCTAGCAATTTTTATGCAGTGACCATAAATAAAGTAATCATAGCTTTAACAATAATTCTTAACCTGCTAATAGTGTCAGGAAACACTGTCAAAATAATAAATCTAGGAGGGACTTGGGATAATTAATGAATAGTTATGGATGTGATGATGAATTATAATTTAAAAGTTTTGAAGGAAGGCAAAAGAAAATCAGAGATGCTTTTATCCTTAGAACTAAAAATGCAAAATGTAAATCCAGCAGATATTCCCTACATGAGGCAGTTGGTACACCTCTGCTAGGAGGGAGGGAAGCTACGTCCTGAGGAGTCTGTCTGAGTGAACCAGTAGTGGAAGTACACACAAACCCCAAGCCTCGTTGTCCCACTACCCAAAGCACAGTCTGACTGCCAAGGATTACCTCCCGTCCTCAGGGAAGCAGGAATCAAGGGCACTGTAACTAACCAGAGGAGGAGCTTCTTCATCCATTGAGTAAGGGAACTTACCCTCCCATGATGGTAAATACCAACTCAATTATATCATCAGCAGCATAATAATTATTATAATTATTATTTCAGTCAGACTCTCAAAAATGCATTTGTTGCTTAATGCAAGCACATTTAATGTAGGGTTCCTTAGCTCTATTAAAAAAATGTTTTTTCAGATTTCTGGGTGGACCATTTGAACACATTTTTCACAGAAATATAATTTTTTAGTTTATGTCAGTAGGTTCCAGTGTTCATTTTTTTAAGTGTGGAAGAAATCTCTAAAAGCCACTTGGGTTTTTTAAAAAACAAAGCAAAACAAAAACCAGTTTTTTTTTTTTTTACTTCAATGAAAAAGAAAAAATGAAAAAGGAATGTTGTGTAAGTTAACCAGGTTTACAATATTCAAATATACAAGGGGCATGCATGTTCAGTGGCTTTCAGTATTTAGAAAGTCATACAAGAGAACTCCAAAAAGAGAATACTTTAGAAAATCATTGCTCAATGCTTTCTATTTGATGTATTTTGGTAAACAACATAGTTGTTGATTCAACTTGGACCACAATTGCAACACATTGGAAGTAAATAAAGATTCTACAAACTCCTGACAGTGTAGTTGACTAGCTTTGGTATCGCTTTCTAAAAGGAAACACTTCATGAAGTTATGTGGAAATAAAATCAACTGGTCTGGGCGGAACTATCTAGAAATAACTCTACATTGCTTATAAAAAGTATACTTTACAATAATATTGAGATATTTTCTGTTCTTTTTTTTTTAACTGTGTCATTTATTTTTAAGGAACAGAGGAAGGTGAATAAGAGAAGTGAAATTAATCCTATTTTTAACTTTTTTACTAGGAAAAGAAACTCAGAAAGAAAAAGTTAAGAAAAGCAGAAGTGATCAAGGAGAGCACTCGAGTTGCAATATTTTCCTTTGGCTGCTGACAGGCAGTTACTATAAAGCATTGAGCATGGGGTATGAAAGACAGAACTAGTTCTCCTTTCTTGGTTTCTTTTGAATCTTTGTGGTATGGTAGAGAACTTTTGATAAAGTGTTCTTGTGCCTGCTGTCGACTGATAATATGTTTATCTCTGCAGGTTTTCCTTCTCTTTTCACACAGTTTAGAGTTCAGAGATCGAAGTTTTAGTTCTGGTCACTCTCTGGCAAGTGACCATAGTTATGACCTCTACTCTACACCAGAAATATCTTGACAATTACATGAGATAAATATTACATAAACACTTCTCAAAACTTTGTAATTTTATTGAAATTGGAAGTGTGAATATTATATATTATTATGATTTCTATTATCCTTTTGCCCCAGCGATTCCGAGGTCTCAAAGATTAATCCAATTATCACTAGAACTCTGGAGCTAGAGTGGAGACTTCTTTCTTTCCTTCCTCTTTTCCTTTTTTGCTGTACAACATTTACTAAATGTCAACATAATGCCAAGTATCATGCAAGGAACTGCTAATGTAGAGAGGTGTATGCATAGCCCAGAGTTGAGTGGGAATACAGACTGAAGTGGTAGAACAGAATGGTCTGGGTATCAGTCCTGAAATCGCCACTACAACTGTAGCTGGAGTCAATTAAACAGAGTTTCTGGATGTGTTTCCTGCTCTATACAGTGGAGATAATTTTATTGTAAGGTGTAAATAAGATAAATATTTATAGATCCTAGAAAAGGGCCTACAACATGTTAGGCACTCAATGAACCATAGCATTATTATCATTCCTCCCTGACTTGGTCAACCAGGAACTTGAGAACCATAAATTTGCTAGGAGGATATTTTGAATTCTGTAGTGTCAGTTGGCCACCTACCAAATGGTACCCCCAGAGGAGCTGGGGGTCAACAGCATGGGGTAAACCTTGAGGGAGGGAACAGATGGGAGGTGATTAGATGAAAAGATTTGGGTGAAGACACAGAGCCAAACCATATCAGCCTCCTATCCTCCTGATGACAAAAAGACATTTTAAAATATTTATATAGAGAGAAATTAATGCTTGCAGCAGCAGGATCTGAGTAATTTTTATAAGTAACCCAACTTTTCCACTGAGGCCATTAAAAAAAGAAACTCCTCAATGTGACATTACCAAGGAGCCAATGACTAAGCTTCCAGAAAAGTAGTTCTAGCGCTATGATGTTCTGGACTCCCAAAACTAGGAAGTTCTAGAACAGTAGTTCTCAGCTGGGGGATATTTTGTCCCCAGGGGACATTTGGCATTATCTGGAGACATTTTTGGTTGTCACAACTTGGGGAGGGGTGCTACTGCTCACTAGAGAGTAGAGGCCAGGGATGCCACTAAACATGCTACAATGCACAGGACTAACCCCACAACAAATAATTACCTGGCCCAAAATATCAAAAGTACTCAGGTAGAGGAACCAGTGCCTAAATATGAGCAATACATAGAGCAGACTGCCTCATAAAGTGAAAGCGATTCATCCTGCCATGAAGATAACAAGGTTCTTACTGTAATGGCAGACATTAGGTCATTTTACTTCACCCAGTACTCTCCAAGGCAGATGTTGTGTATCTATTTTACAGGTAGGAAAATGGAGGCTAAGAAAAGTTAATTTGTCCAAGGGCCCTCTGATGATAGTGAAACTGGGATGGAACCTCTGCCTGCTTGCTTCTGAGGTCTGGGCTACTCACTACTGCCTCCTGCCTCGAGCCAAGAGATTTATACCCTATTAAGCAATTTGTTGTGCGATACATTGGAAGACACAGCAGATAAGCAAACAACTCAAGCAAGTAGGTCAGTTCCTGGAGTTTCTGAATTGTTGGGACCAAGGGGCCATGCAGAGGTAACCACAGCTGGCATAGTGTGGTTGAGGTGGCCCTATTAGCCTTTCAGTTGCTGTTACTCATTTATTTCTCAGTGGTCAATGAACCGATTGCCTATCAACCAGCTTTGTGTATAGGTCACGTTCCCATGGCTCTGACCCAGGTTACTGCTCAGAGGTGGCATCATGGCTAAAATATTGCTAGAGGTCAAAGATATGTGTGTGTTTGTGGTAGATTTAGTCGAGTGGTCTAGAGGAATGTGAACCTTAGAGACTGAAGAAGAACCAGCATTTTTGGACAATAATACTTGGGGTAAGGAGAGTGTTAGCAAAACTCTAGGTTAGCATGGGCAGTCCCTGGAATTCAGACTGTAGGCCTGAATGACCCTCAGTCCAGAGCTGTACCTAATAAGGACAACACATTTTAATGTGAGTCCATTCTTAACAGCAAAAAAGTTCCTCTTTGCTTGTCACCAGGGAAAAATGGGTTTGCATAGAGAAGGTGCAGATTGAGGGGGAAGCAGAATGATTCTCATCTCACAGATGAGAATTAAAGAGGGAATCCAACTACTTTGGTTTGAGCTTTTGTTCTTCTTTGGTACTTGTAGAGGTGAGCTTACCAAAGCATAGATGACAGGCAATGTGGTATACAAGTTACTATACTCCAAAATTCTGGGGTTCTTACTTATTTTGTGCATGACATCCAAAGCAGCTCAATAAAACCTTTTCACAGAAAAAAAAAAAAGTTGTACTCTCTTTTGCCAAATGTTTAACTTTTTTATTCAGAAATAATTTCAGAATTATTGAAAAATTTAGAGGCTAGGACAACCCAGATTGCTCAAATATTAACATTTTACCACGTCTGCCTTCTCATTCCTCTTTATATACACAGGTGCATGTATGGTTTTAATATGTTTATTTATATACATATCATTATTATTTTCTTAACTGTTTGAGAGTAAGTTGAAGACATGATGCTCCTTACTTTAAATACTTCAGTGTGTATTTCCTAAAAAGCAGGCCGTGTTCTACATCATCATAGTATAATTATCAAAATTGGGAAATTAATATTAATGCAATACTATTTATCAAATTTTAAGATCTTATTCAAATTTCACTTGCTGGCCTAATAATGTTCTTTCTGAAAAAAGAAAAAAAAATTTTGATCCAGGATCACATGTTGCGTTTGGTTGTTGTATCTCGATGGTCTCCTTCCATCTGAAATGGTCCTCAGTCTTTCTTTTCCGTCATGACTTTGATGTTTTTGAAGAGTACAGCCATATATTTAGTAGCACTGGAAGATGTTTCCCCATGCATAATTAGCTTTGGATGCTCCACAGAAGAGCTGTTGTGTCCCTCCCTGTGTGCCATATCAGAGGGCATGGGAAGCTGGTTTGTTCCATAACTAGTGATGTGAATCCTTATCACTTGGTTAAGGTGGTATCTATCAGATTTCTCCACTATAAAATTACCATTATTCTCTCTTTAATTTGAAAGCATATGACAAGGAGATTGAGATTCTATAATTACTGCCTGTCATCTGAATTTGACCCACTAGTTTTAGCATCCATTGATCATTCCTGCCTGAAACCATTGTTGCTATGTCAGTTGCCAAATGGTGATATTCTAATTCCAATTCCATCATTCCTCTGACACTTATTAGATGGCATATTAATTCTAAGGAAAACTTCTCCCTTTACCCTTATTTATTGATTGATTTACTGCAGAATGGATTCATGAATTCATATCTTATTCAATGAGTTATTATCCATTATCACTATTGGCTTTGATGTTCAAATTGTCTCATACTTTGCCAGTGGGAGCCCCTTCCAGCTGACACCTATGTACTAGTGATGTATCTCCAGCATTCATTGAGCACTTACTTACTTGTAGCATAACATGCTCCAGGCTTATTTTGTACATTCCCATCCAAGCTCAGCCCTGATGTCAGCTTTTCCAAAGAACATGAACACAATGTTTAGAAATTGGTATCTGAGCCCCTGGTATGTTCATTGCTATTGGAGTGTCATTATTTCTAGCTCATCAGGTAGATCTAGAAAGTTACCTATCCATTTCTATATTTACTCACTCATATTTAAAACCAGGTGTTCATGCTGATTCTTCCAACTATAATCCCACTCCACAGGGTTCATTCCAGTCTCTCCCTTTTCATATTTGCTACTCCTCTTTCTGACAGTGTGAAGCCTGGCTTCCATCATCCACAACTTAGTTACAGTTGACCCTTAAACAACACAGGGATTAGGGGCGCCAGTGCCCCATTCAGTTGAAAATTCATGTATAACTTTTGACTCCCTCAAAACTTAAGTCACAGTCTACTGTTGACCAGAAGCCTTACCAAAAACATAGTCAATTAACACATATTTTGTATATGTATTATATACTGTACTCTTATAATAAACTAGAGAAAAGAAAATATTATTAAGAAAAGCATAAGGAAGATAAAATATACTTACTATTTTTAAAGTGGAAGTGGATCATCATAATGGTCTTTATCCTTACCGTCTTCATGTTGAGTAGGCTGAAGAGGAAAAAAGGAGAGAGGTTGGTCTTGTTGTTTCAGGGGTAGCAGAGGCTGAAGAAAATAAGCACATACATGGATCCAGGCAGTCTGGATCCAATATGGGATCCAAACAACCCATATTGTTCAGATGTCAGCTGTGCTTAATTTCTCAATCAAATAATTGGAAATATTAGGGATGTCTGTTTTCTAGTTCTGGTGGAGGCATGGATTTTATGTTATTCTATTTGTTCTTCTCTTTGAATTGTACATAGTTTTTGGAGTATGTCCTAGGAAATTTAGATTGACATGACTGTCACTACTACAGCTACCTCAGAAGTGAGAATACTTTTTTAACACTTGAAGTGAAATACATAGTATTACAAAAGAAACCTATGGTATTGAAATACACCCAAATATTTACAAGCTTATTCTATTAACATGGTGGCAGGAACAATAACCACCACAATTTTGAAGTAGTAATCAGCATTAATCATATTTTGAGATAACTCCAACAAATGCAATGTAACATGAAAATATTTGTTATTTCTATAGGTAACAAAATCACAGACAATAAAATACTACTGTGGCTTGTTGTTTCTTTCATAATTGAAGATTGTGCTAAACTTCAGTTACAGTTTAGAAAAAAAAAAAAAAAAGATGGGATCTTTTTCCCATCCAAATGGAGAAACCCCTGAATTCTATCCACAGACTCTCTCAGAGTTCTAATGGCACCTCTTTGCCTGAGAAGCTTTCACAGATGCCCAAATCATCTATCCAGCTGAATTCAATCCCTTTGGGGCTGGTAACCCAGTTTCATGCACAGGAACAGAACATACCCTCCTTGTGGTTTCCCTTCTCCCATTCCCTCATCTACTTTCCCCTCTGGGACCTTGTGTCAGTTATTATACTATAACAGAGGAGGCTATGAGGGGAGATGACCCTGTAGCCGCCACCATTTCAGACATCAGATGTTGCTTTTGGCCAGTGGACTTTTATCCCTTCCTCTCAGCAAGCATGGGCAAGGTGTGAAGTGTTGACTTTATCAACTCAGCTTGTCAGCCTGGACACTTCTCAGCCCAGCCCAGAGTGGAGTGCTCCAGTCCCCAGAACCCCTCATCTGTCTCCTACAGTGGAAGGGCACAGCACTCTAGTCCCAGTGACCTTGGCAAATCGCTTTGTTGCTTTGAGCCGGTTTCTGAGGCAAATAATATGCCCTCTCTAACTCAAAACGCTGTTGAGAGAACAAAACGAGACCTGTGTGTGAAAGCACAGTGTAGAGTGCCTTACTAATGTATGACATTCTTTTACTGTGACTCCCTCATGCATACCCCTGGTAAAAATGACAACACAAAAACTTCCAACTCCCTGCTCCAGAGAACATAAAACCCCACAAATATTGTCTTCTTCAAATAATTCCCCTGGGAGTTTAGATTGCAATGAAAGCTACAGAATCCATTCAGAAGATGTATTAAACATTTAGCCATTCGGTGATTATTTACTGAAGCAATTTGAGCAAAACACTATACTAGTTGAATTTATAAATATAAAATTTCCTTAAAAGGTTTAACTATGTAATTTTGCAAGAGTGAGTTATACCACTTCCCTTCCCATAACTACACATTTGTAATATATTTGAGAAGGGGAAATCCTGCTACGTGGACATTGATTTGCAACAAATTATAACTCCTACATAGAAAAGAGTTGGAAAAACTATACCAAATTATTAAGCCATGGTAATCTACTACTTTAGAAATAGTCATAGTTATACCACAAGAATCAAGTAGGTTCTCCAAACTTAACATATTTTAATACTCCTCTGACTTAATTTTTATCAATTGACAATTCTTTTTTTTTTTTTTTTTTTTTTTGGTTGAGACAGAGTCTTGCACCGTTGCCAGGGCTGGAGTGCAGTGGCGCAATCTTGGCTCACTGCAACCTCTACCTCCTGGGTTCACGATTCTCCTGCCTGATTCTCTAGCCTTAGCCTCCCGAGTAGCTGGGATTACAGGCACCCACCACCACACCTGGCTAATTTTTTGTATTTTTGGTAGAGATGGGGTTTCACTATGTTGACCAGACTGGTCTCAAACTCCAGACCTCGTGATCTGCCCGCCTCTACCTCCCAAAGTGCTGGGATTACAGGTGTGAGCCACCAGGCCCAGCTGAAATGATAATTCTTTTAACCCCCTTTTTTTTTCTTTAGCTATAGATCTTCTGGGGGAAGAAAGATAAAAGCAGAGCCCAAAATTTTCTTGAGAAGTGAAGAAGACATTACATTGATTTTTTTAAAAATCTGAAATAGTCTGTTTCTCAAACAGCACTAAAAATAAAGTGTGTGTGTGTGTGGTGTTTAAAATTCTGTGTGCATGTTTATATTTCTTGATATAGAAAGAAAACTTTACATATACAGAAAAAAATGGGGAAAATGCACTAAAATATTGAATTAAGTGTTATAATCATTACTATCTTCTTTTTCTCTATGTTTTTTCTCGAGGAAAAATTACTTTTATAAGCAGAAAAAAGTATATGATTTTTGAAAAGGATTCAAAGGAAAAATCAGGAAATAATATTAAGAAAATAAAGTCCAGGCTGGGCGCGGTGGCTCACACCTGTAATCCCAGCACTTTGGGAGGCCGAGGCAGGCGGATCACCTGAGGTCAGGAGTTCGAGACAAGCCTGGCCAACGTGGAGAAACCCCGCCTCTACTAAAAATAGAAAAATTAGCCAGGCATGGCGGTGGATGCTTGTAATCCCAGCTACTTGGGAGATTGAGGCAGGAAAATCGCTTGAACCCGGGAGGCAGAGGTTGCAGTGAGCTGAGATTGTGCCACTGTACTCCAGCCTGGGTGACAAGAGTGAAATAAGAAAAAAAAAAAAAAAACAGGAAAAAAGGGGAGGAGGGGAGGGGAGGGGAGTGGAGGGAGGAAAGAAGGAAAGAAGGAAAAGGAAAGAAGGAAGGAAGGAAGGAAGGAAGGAAGGAAGGAAGGAAGGAAGGAAGGAAGGAAGGAAGGAAGGAAGGAAGGAAGAAAGGAAGGGAAGGAAGGAAAGGAAGGAAAGGAAGGAAAGGAAGGAAAGGAAGGAAAGGAAAGAAGGAAAGAAGGAAAGAAGGAAAGAAAGAAAAAGAAAGAAAGAAAGAAAGAAAAAGAAAGAAAGAAAGAAAGAAAGAAAGAGAAAGAAAAGAAAAGAAAAGAAAGAAAGAAAGAAAGAAAGAAAGAGAAAGAAAAGAAAAGAAAAGAAAGAAAGAAAAAGAAAATAAAGTTCAAAGTCTATAAACTCGCTTGGCCTCTCAGTTCCTTTTTGAACTCAGTGTCCAGGAACAGCCATGATTCCAAAAGCATCCACAAGTTCTGAACTTCAACTCAGGGCCTACTGATTGTCCTCTGTGAGGCATTTAAAGCCCCTCTTGAGTCTAAGGTGGGTCAAGATTGAGGGCAAAGATATTGTGTGGACACTGGAGGAAGCTTTTTGGGTCACAGAGGAAGAAAATAAAGTCTTTCCCACATGTGGTGCTCTCTTTAGCCCCTCTCCCTTCCACAGGCTAGGAGAGCCAATACAGATCTGCTCCTCTGTGGGGAGGGAGCTGATGATCTCATTCTCTTGGGCTGCCCCATGGCTATGAGTGCGGAGGGCTGGGCCCATGGTACTCAGACCTGAGGCAGCCGGCCATACAGCCTTGGTACCCAGGCATAACCCTCAGGTTCTTGTTCACTTCCTCTTTCTGGATGGCTTGCTTTTCCCTGGCACCAATACCCCATGGTAAGAGTGATATATACAGAAGGGAAACGCAGATGCAGGCTTCTGAGGAAAAGGGAAAGAAAGCCCTTTACCTGCCTGACTTTAGGCCCTAGGCTACCTCTAGCCCTGACAAAATTAATTTTCCAAGTAGTTCTGCTGCACGTATGGTCAAAGCTTCAGCTTTACAGCATGCATTTGCTTTACTTTATCCTCTGTCCATGTGATTTTTTCTCACAGGAGGCTGGTGTTCACAGAAGACAGAATTTGGGGATGTGGGAGTCTGGTTTGGAATATGGTCCATTGGCCAGCATTTCTCTCTCAGTCGCTTCCCATTTATCTTGCTCTCTCTTGGTGAACTCACTTGTTGCCTCCCACTTTAATACTCCTCTGCACTGGGGTATAATGATCTCAGAGTTGGGTTGAAGATTGACATTAACCCATTTAAAATAAGAAAATGGAAGCCAAGTTGGGAATATCTTCTTAGTGGCAACACCAAAATGCCCTTCTTCTTCCGACACTTTGAAGATAATTGGGAATCTGACAGAACAATTAAAATTGAATTATTGTTTCTAATAGATTTTAAGCCCATTCTGCAGTGAAATTTCATGAACTAGCAAGAGGTAAGATTTTACTGTGAGAATCAGTCTTCCTGATGGACGAGTTCACTCCTGAGATTAATACCATCACTCCACACAGCTCCAGCTGGCCATGTCAACTCAACGGCTTGTGTCGATTTTGCCATGGCTCCCACCTCCCTCTCTTCCATTTAATCTCTCTGAATACTACTGCGTTAGTTTTTGCATTATTTTAGAGGAGCAATTTATCATTTAAATGGCCATCTTCCCAACAACCAACCAAGTAAGAGTTGTTGTTTCTTTTTCTGTTTATCCACACAAATGCATTAAAATATCGTCAGTCCTGGGTTACAATGCCTTGGTGGTTCTAATTTGAATTTTCTTTTTCACTTTGAACACTCAGGACACCATCTTCTTTTATTATACAAGAAAGGAGTGTACCTATCACACACAGGGGGAAAATGCTCTTTTGGGTGCTAGGCCTCCTAATCCTCTGTGGTTTTCTGTGGACTCGTAAAGGAAAACTAAAGATTGCAGACATCACTGATAAGTACATTTTTATCACTGGATGTGACTCGGGCTTTGGAAACTTGGCAGCCAGAACTTTTGATAAAAAGGGATTTCATGTCATCGCTGCCTGTTTGACTGAATCAGGATCAACCGCTTTAAAGGCAGAAACCTCAGAGAGACTTCGTACTGTGCTTCTGGATGTGACTGACCCAGAGAATGTCAAGAGGACTGCCCAGTGGGTGAAGAACCAAGTTGGGGAAAAAGGTGAGGGACATGAAAGTGGGGAGGATGGGACAGGGACAGGGGACAGAGAAGTAACTGAAGCTAAATAAAATGTGCTCAAGTTTTAAATGGCCGTTCGAGAAAATGTCTCCTAAATACCGGCTGTATACTTCTCTAATTTTAGGATAGCTTCTGAGTAGTTCCAAGTACAGGCTGTCTGTGTGCATGAGAAACACAGCCCAGAAGACCCTTGGGCCTAAGCCTCAGTGGGTGAATTTGGGGCTGAGATGAAAAGATTGACTTTCCAAGGTCTTCTCCTGTGAAGCGCTATTCCCCCCGTCCCATATACAGCGAAGGAATTTAGACTAAAATGTACAGGAGAATATGGGGGCAATTCCCAAATTGCCATCTGAATACCTGGGACCCACTTCTCACTACAAAATGATTCTAGAGCTCACATATTTTCAATGGGCAAGGTTGAAAATGGCCTGAGAATTTGAGTGTGAGTGTCTTACATAGTTAAGGTAGAGTAGTGAGCCATTGGATGTTCATTCTGCAATAGATTCTGCTGTGGTGACTGCATTCTGAACTAGAAGAAATTTTATTGGCTTTGAATGAAGAGTGAAACATTCTCAAGGATTAAGATGTTGGGATTCACAAAGAAAAAACAAATGTTTGTGATTTTTTTTCTAGTACATCTTGATCATATAGCTGAGACTCTGAAGCTCAAAAGAATGATTTGATAAGGCTTCAGTTTTTAACACTTGAATTCCAACACCTTTAACAATACTAAATGTTTCCCATTTTAAACAAGCCAAGTGAATGTCTCAATTCTTAACCAAAAATAAATGTGAAATAGATTGATATCACTCTTTGTCCATACAGAACATTATATAAATATTCTCTGGCCTTATCATCTAGCAAGGGAGGAAAAATAGATCAATTTACTCCACATCTGAGATTAAAAAGCAGAAAGACTCACTCACAGAGTTTCAGTATTTGACATTCAGAACCAGAAACAGAGTAACAGTGAGAACTTCAACTACTTCAATTTAGCCTCCCACCCTCTCTGCTATCACTTCCCAAAACTGCGAAGTATTTCAGAGTAGGAAAATGACTTCAAGGAGGAAATGGCACCATTGTGCAAAGCAGAGGCTGTATTTTCATCAAAGGTGGCAAATAAGTACTATCTTATCACACCTCTTTTCTTCCCTCTCTGTTCTAGGTCTCTGGGGTCTGATCAATAATGCTGGTATTCCCGGTGTGCTGGCTCCCACTGACTGGCTGACACTAGAGGACTACAGAGAACCTATTGAAGTGAATCTGTTTGGACTCATCAGTGTGACACTAAATATGCTTCCCTTGGTCAAGAAAGCTCAAGGGAGAGTTATTAATGTCTCCAGTGTTGGAGGTCGCCTTGCAATCGTTGGAGGGGGCTATACTCTATCCAAATATGCAGTGGAAGGTTTCAATGACAGCTTAAGGTAAATCAAATTAATTGACTTATTAGGAAACAATAGCTGCAAACATTTACTGAGTGCTTATGTACAAGACATCCTATTTAGTACCTTTCAAAAAGCCTACCATATTTATCTCTAATTTTTGTGGGTACACAGTAGGCATATATATTTATGGTTATATGAGATATTTTGATACAAGTATACAATGCATAGTAATTACATCAAGGTAAGTGGAGTATCCATCACCTCAAGCATTTATCCTTTCTTTGTATTACAAACAATCCAATTATACTCTTTTAGTTATTTTAAAAACTATGATAAATTGTTGACTGTAGTCACCCTGTTGCGCTATCAAATACTAGATCTTATTCATTCTATATAGCTATATTTCTATATTTCTGTACCCCTTAATCATTTCCCCTCACCCCCACTACCCTCTCAAGCCTCTAGTAACTAGTTCTCTACTTTCTGTCTCTATAGTTTGTTTTAATTTTTAGCTCTCACAAATAAGTGAGAACATGTGAACTTTGTTTTTCTGTGCCTGGCTTACTTTACTTAACATAATGACCTCCGGTTCCATCCACGTTGTTGCAAATGACAGGATCTCATTCTTTTTTATGGCTCAATAGTAGTACTCCATTGTATATATGTACTACGTTTTCCTTATTCATTTTTCTGTTGATGGACATTTAGGTTGCTTCCAAATTTTGGCTGTTGTGAACAGTGCTAAAACAAACATGGTAGTGTGGATATCTCTTGATATATTTATTTCCTTTCTTTTGGGTATATACCCAACAGTGGTATTGCTGGATCATATGGTAGCTCAATTTTTAGTTTTTTGAGGAACCTCCAAACTGTTTTCCATAGTGGTTTTACTAATTTACATTCCCACCAACAGTGTTATGAGAATTCCCTTTTCTCACGTCATCACCAGCATTTGTTATTACCTGTCTTTTGTATATATGCCATTTTAACTGGGGTAAGATAATATTTCATTGTACTTTTGATATGCATTTTTCTGATGATCAAGGATGTTGAGCACCTTTCATATACCTATTTTCCACTTGTATGTCTTTTCAGAAATATCTACTCAGATCTTTTGCCCATTTTAAGTTGGGATTATTAGACTTTTCCCCATAGAGTTGTTTGAGTTCCTTATATATTCCGATTTTTAATTCCTTGTCAGAAGGGTAGCTTTCAAATATTTTCTCCCATTCTATGGGTTGTCTTTTCACTTTTTTGATTGTTTCCTTTGCTGTGCAGAAGCTTTTCAAATTGATGTGATCCCATTTGTCCATTTTTGCCTTAGTTGCCTGTGCTTGTGGCATATTGCTCAAGAAGTCTTTGCCCAGCTAATTGTCCTGGAGAGTTTCTCCAATGTTTTCTTGTAGTAGTTTCATAGTCTGAGGTCTTAGATTTAAGTCTTTAATCTATTTTGATATGATTTTTGTATGTGGTAAGAGATAAGGGTGTAGTTTCATTCTTCTGCATGTGGACATCCAGTTTTCCCAGCACCATTTATTGAAAAGACTGTCCTTTCCCCAATATATGTTCTTGACATCTTTGTCAAAAACGAATTCACTGTAGATGTATGGATTTGTTTCTGGGTTCTCTGTCCTGTTCCATTGGTGTATGTGTCCATTTGTATGCCAGTACCATGCTGTTTTATTTGCTATAGCTTTATAGAAAATTTGAAGTCATGTAATGTAATTCCTCCAGTTTTGTTGTTTTTGTCCAGGGTGGCTTTGGCTACTCTGGGTCTTTTGTGTTGCTATATAAATTTTAGGATTGTTTTTTCTATTTCTGTAAAGAATGTCATTGGTATTTTGATAAGAATTGCATTGAATCTGAAGACTGCTTTAGGTATCATACACATTTTAATAATACTGATTCTTCCAATCCATGAACATGGAATATCTTTCTGTTTTTTGTGTCCTCTATAGTTTTTATTGCAGAGATCTCTCATTTCTTTAAGTTAACTCCTAGGCATTTTATTTTTAGCTATTGTAAATGGAATTACTTCCGTGATTTCTTTTTTAGATTGTTTGCTGTTGGCATATAGAAATTGTTTGCTGTTGGCAACAGAAATCTTTTTTGGATTGTTTGCTGTTGGCTACTGATTTTTGTATGTTGATTTTGTATCCTGCAACTGTACTGAATTTATTTGTTCTAATAGTTTTTATGTGTGTGGAGTCTTTAGGTTTTTCCAAATATAAGATCATATCACCTGCAAACAAGGATAATTTGACTTCTTCCTTTCCAAATTGGGTTTGAGCTCCATTGTATGTTATTTGTTTTTGAGGAATCTCCAAACAAATCTTGCTGCTTTTAAGATCCTTTCTTTATAATTGACCTTTGGGAACTTGATTAATAAATGCCTTGAGGTAGTCTTCTTTGGGTTAAATCTGCTTAGTGTTCTATAACTTTCTTATACTTGAATATTTTTTTTTTTAATTTATTTATTATTATTATACTGTAAGTTGTAGGGTACATGTGCATAACGTGCAGGTTTGTTACATATGTATACTTGTGCCTTGTTGGTGTGCTGCACCCATCAACTCGTCATTTA